>NW_006974827.1:0-424 GCF_000164805.1 Carlito syrichta | reverse complement strand
TTCAACCTCCTAAGTGGCAGGGACTATAGGTGAGAGCCATCATGCCCAGCTATTCTGTTTGTCTGCTTCAGATATGGGGTCTTGCTATGTTGCCCAGGTTGGTCTTGACTCCTGGCCTCAAGCAACCCTCCCACCTCAGCCTTTTAAGCACCAATTGATAGGTACAAGCCACTGCATTGGGCTCTCTTTTCTTTTTTTCCGACCAATGGTTTTTTTTTTTTAAATTTTAAAATTGTAGGGTACAATTCAGGGTTAGGTATACAAATATTCATTGTGCAGGTATCCTTGTTGATGAGTTATTGCACAGACTGGTTTTGAGGTCTCAAGCCCTTGGACTCAGGCAATCCTCTCACCCCCACCTCCCAAAGGACTGGGATTTCAGGCATGGGCTGAGTCTCCTCAATTCTACATGTGGACTTAATTA
>NW_006974826.1:0-661 GCF_000164805.1 Carlito syrichta | reverse complement strand
CCCCACAGCAGAGATGTGTGTGAGCTTAAGGAAAGAATGGCCCAGAGCTAGGGCAGCCGTTGGGAATAGTGATCAAGGTGGTCTGGCAACACCACTGTCAGCCCAGGCTCCAGTCACCCTCTCAAACCACCTTTGGGTGTTGGTGACCACTTCTTATCCTGATAACTCCTTCGTCCCCCGCCCATGTGGACCTTTTACTGGGGAGCCAGAGGGGTCCATTGTGATGCACATGGGAGGCATCTTTTTTATTGCCAGAGTCTCTGTAGGTGTGGCTGGGGTGAGGTGGCATGATCGTGGCTCCTGGGGCCTCGAACTATGGGGCTAAGGCAGTACTTCTGCCTCATCCCCAGAGGAGCTGGGGCTTTGGGGGCCAACACGCCTGACTCAATTTTGGGGACCTCTCACCAAGAAGAGGTCTGCCCTGGTCGCCTGGGCTAGTCTATGATCCTTGGGCTCAGGCAGCCTCCCACCTCAGTCTCCTAGGGTGGGAGCTGATGGTCGTTAGCCATGGTGTCTGACCCAGACTTGCACGTTCTGTAGGGGGGCTGATGCAAAGGAACGACACAGGATGGAGGCCACTGCATCCCATGTAACCAGGACTGAAGGCACCACCCCCCTTGGCTTCAGTGTTTGCATTATGGGGAGCAACGAGGTCTCGCTA
>NW_006974825.1:0-674 GCF_000164805.1 Carlito syrichta | reverse complement strand
TTGCCCAGGCCTGAGTGTAGGAGCATGTTCACAGCCACCACAGACTCCACCTGCTGGGCTCAAGCAATCCTCCTGCCCAGTGTCCAGGACTGATCTCAAATCCCCAGGCTAAGGCCGTCCACTAGCATTGGCCTTGGGGAAAGGGAGGGTGTGACTCTCAAACCTTTGAGGGGCGAGGATGGCTGAGCAACTCATCACTGTCTCCTTGGCACTCAGGGAGGCCGAGAAGGGAGGATGACTGGAGCCTGGGAGCTCGAGACCAGGCTGGACACCATAGCAAGCCCTGAGCTCGAACCCAAGTAAAATACAGAAAACCTTGCATGAGGGCAGGCCTTGGTGGGAGGATAGTCTCCGGCCCAGAGTTCAAGGCCAGACAGGAAGACCAGGATGTCGACTAAATGGAAAACCTGTGATTGCAGCAGTTTGGGAGGCCCAGGCCGAGACGATGGCCCAAGTTGTGTGGTTTCAGAGCAGCTTCAGCAACCTAGTGAGGAAAGAAAGGAAGAAAGAAAGAAAGAATAAGGGAAGGAAGAAAGGAAGCAGTGAAGGAAGGAAGGAAAGAAAGAAATAAAAAAAATTCATTCTCCTGCAAACCGTCTTCCCCCAGATCTTTCCCCTACCTTCTCCACATATGAGGGTTCCCCAAGCTCAGCACACTCCAGCCCCAACCCCCG
>NW_006974824.1:0-792 GCF_000164805.1 Carlito syrichta | reverse complement strand
TAAAGAAAAAAATGGGCCCCCCATCTGGATTTAAGATTAAGAAATAAAAAGAAGTTAAAACAAGCCAAATTGGGATTGTCAGGAGTATGCCTAGGATTTTGTTTGGAAACTCTTGGTTTATTCCAATCCATGGGAACATATACTCTGCTGAATTGTAGCACTTTGCTGACAGTGAATCTCTTTGTTTGACACTGATGTGTCCTTTAAAGCAGCAGTCCACAACCTTTTTGGCATCAGGGACTGGCTTCATGGATGTGTGGTCAGATTCATAAGGAGCACACCACGTAGATCCCTCGCATATGCAGTTCAGAAGACGGTTCGTGATCCTATAAGACTCTAATGCTGAAGCTTATCTGACAGAAGGCAGAGTGGCACTTGCCTGCCACTCACCTACTGCTGTGTGGCTCAGTTCCTAACAGGCCATGAACAATTACCAGTCTTGTCTGGGGCGTAGAGATTGGAAACCCCTGCTTTAACGTACACATAGCCATTGAGGGCAACATAGTGAGACCTTCTTTCTACAATAAATAAAAAAAAATTTATCGAGTGTGGTGGCAGGAACCTTTAGTCCTGGCTACTTGGGAAGTTAAGGCGAGATGATCACTTGAGCTCAGCAGGTCGAGGCTGTGGTGAGCCGTGATCGCACCACTGCTCTCCAACCTGGGTGACAGAGTGAGACTCCCAGGACCTATAGTTCACCCTTCTTTGACAATTCACAAATGTGTTTCTTTCCCAGCAAGTCTCAGAAAACCATAAACTCTTCTGAATTTCCACAGACTGATGATGCAGAGC
>NW_006974823.1:0-706 GCF_000164805.1 Carlito syrichta | reverse complement strand
TCACCCAGACTGGAGTGCAGTGGCATGTTCCCAGCCATCGCAGCCTCAACCTGCTGGACTCTGGTGATCTTCTGCCTCAGTCTTCCAGGTAGCAGGAATTACAGGTGTGCACTACCACACCTGGCTAATTTTTGATTTGTTGTAGAGATGAGGTGTTGGCAAGTTGCCCAGGCGGGTCTTGAACACGCGGGCTCAGGCAATCCACTCACCTCAGCCTCCCAAAGCACTGGGATTACAGGCTGAGCCACCAAGCCTGGCTCCCAACTCATCTTTCAAGACACAGCTTAAGCATCTTGCTTTTTGTTATTTTTTAAAACTCCCCAAGTAGAGTTGCCCACACTTTTCTTTGTGGTACTTCAATACTTTATACATATCTCTTTTGTACACTTATTCCTGTAACAATACTGCTTGCCTACACATCTACTTCTTGTACTAATTTGCACATTCCTTGATGTGATCCATGTGATATTATTGGCTCATTACACAAAATCCCATTGCTCTTTCATTTTGATCCTGGTGGGTAGACTTTACTTGAGTTTTAAGGCAACATTTCATGGTGCTGGGATCACCTTAGCAGAATGCCTGTAGGGTGTGGGAAAAACATGTGAATATATGAGTGAGGGAAGTGTCAGACAACAGGGAATGAGAAGGACTGTGTGTGTGTGTTTATTTTTCTGAGATGGAGTCTCACACTGTCGTCCAGGCA
>NW_006974822.1:0-486 GCF_000164805.1 Carlito syrichta | reverse complement strand
AAACACTGCAGTCATAAGTGGTGGTGCCCTCAGTCCCGGCTACATGGGATGTGGTGGCCTCCATTCCAGGGTGTTCCTTTGCATCGCCCCCACAGAGAGAACGTGTGAATCCGGGCCAGGCACCATGGCTCACGGTCATCAGCCCCATGACCTGGGAAGTGAAAGCATGAGGCTGCCTAAGCCCAGGGGTCAGAGACCAGCCCAGGCGACTTGGTCAGACCTCGTCTCAGTGAGTGGTCCCAAAAATGGAATCTGACGTTTTAGCCCCCCTATTTCCCTGCTCAGGGACCGAGGTGGGAGGACAGCCTGAGACTCATAGGTTGAGTACCCTGGAGCAAAGATCGATCTGTCGGGTCAGAGTCTGGCTTACAGAGACCCTGGCAACAAAGAAGACACCTCCCACGTGTGTCACGTCTGGCAACCATGGCTCCTGAAGGAAAGGTTCACTTGGGCAGGTGATGATAGAGTGATCGGGAGAGGAAGCAG
>NW_006974821.1:0-782 GCF_000164805.1 Carlito syrichta | reverse complement strand
TAGTTGCGTAAATTTATGCTTGCTGTTTGTTTCCTTTGCTACATTACTCAAATATAATAGTACTATACAATTATAAAAGAATTAATGATGAGGTATTAGCTTAATAGGATATAGCATAGTATTAAAGGTCAATCATTAGATTATATAAAAATTAAAGTTTAGACATATGAAACTCATATGAATTATAGTAAAGTTTGGTAGTTTAAGAATAAGTTTTAACTGAGTTATAAGGCATTACGTTAAATTGTAATAGGATAATAGTATAACTAACAGCTAAGTCATTTAAGTAAACTTATAGATTATAGTATAGTGTTAAGTTGATAATATTAGTCGTTAAAAATATTAGGAGTCATTGAACTTGGATTGAACCTAGAGTTAACTTAGAAAAGTTTTTTGTATTAATCAGGGTTTAGAACAAAGAGTATAATATGAATGATTTATTGAACACTATGGAAGACATTTTTGAACAATTGAAATTGTGCACCTGTGACCTTGATGTGAGTTTTGTGAAGCACGTCAGGCATCATGGAGTTTGAATTGTCTGCTTGGAACTTACAAGTCTCGTCATGGTCTTGTGATGCATAATTTGTAAACTGCAATATACATCATGGAATTTGTATGCCCCCAGTAAATAATTATCACACTGCTGGAGGGTATAGAAAATGGTATATAAGTTGTAAAAGGTTTGAATAAAATTGGCTTCAGTCCTGATCAGACTGTTCCCAGAAGAACTGCCTCCGAGTGGTCTCTTCTCGCCGTCTCCTGATTCTCCGGTGCGGGTC
>NW_006974820.1:0-471 GCF_000164805.1 Carlito syrichta | reverse complement strand
AACAGCTAATAGATAGCTGAATGGAAAAAAAAATAAATGATTGTCAATACTGTTTGTTGCAGTAAGATATGTATCCATATATATCTCTTCTATCTATCTATCTATCTATCTATCTATCTATCTATCTATCTATCTATCTATTCAATACCCATTCAGATTTTAGGTTTTGTTTTGTGATCTGTTTTGGTGTCTTTTCTGTAGGCACTACGAGAAGGATGTGTTTAACCAGAAGATTCACTCATCTTTTGGGTGAACCCATTCATTTTTCTTTGATAAGACCATTGATATGCTTGTCCATAAAGAATCAAGAGAAAAACATTTGCAAATTAGAGGGGCGGTTGTCCCTCTGAAAATTATTAAGAACAGATAGTATGACTGTATGCCCTCAACCCACTGAAAGGGTTGTACCAAGCTCAAATTTTCAGAAAATGTATGACTCTCATCATGTCAGCAAGAGAAAAGGGAGTCTTT
>NW_006974819.1:0-634 GCF_000164805.1 Carlito syrichta | reverse complement strand
TTTTGAGTTGGAGTCTCACTCTGTCGCCCAGACTGGAGTGCAGTGGCCGCTCCCGGCCACCGCAGCCTCGACCTGCTGGGCTCCGGCGATCCTTCCGCCTCAGCCTTCCAAGTAGCTGGAATTACAGGCATGCGCTACCACGCCCAGCTGATTTTTTGATTTATTGTAGAGATGAGGTCTCGCTGCCCAGGCGGGTCTCGAACCCGCGGGCTCAGGCAATCCACTCACCTCAGCCTCCCAAAGGCGCGGGATTACAGGCTGAGCCACCGAGCCCGGCTGGACCTGTTTTTTTGAAAGGCACATGCTACCTTTTGTGTAACCATAGCAGCAGGGGTTCCTGTGATGACGACTTTGCAAAGTTTAGGGATAAAAGCCTTTGGATAATGCTCAATAAATGGATTCTGCTCCTTAAACAGGAGTCCACTTTCTTTCTCACCCCTTTCTTACTCCCCTCTAGTCGCCGATTCTGTCTCACCTCCAGGGATCTCTGGCCCTGCTGGAACTGGACTCCTGCAGACTTCCCTTTCCTTCTTTCTAGCAACACATAGGACATATCTCATTGCTTTTAATAACTCCAACTGCTAAAGAACACTCTCATCTTCAGTTATTAAGAATACGTAATAACTAATACCAA
>NW_006974818.1:0-4853 GCF_000164805.1 Carlito syrichta | reverse complement strand
TTTTGTCTGATACTACGTGCATTATTAATGTAGTCTGATACTACTTGCCATATTAATATATTGTGATAATACTAACATATTCGTGTCTTATGATACTTCTTGACATATTAGTGATACTAATACTACTTGATACTGATACTACTTGCCTTAGTGTCTTATGGTACTACTTGCCTTAGTGTCTTATGATACTATTTGCTTTATTAGTGTCGTCTGAAAATACTTGCCTTATTAGTGTCTTATGATACTACTTACCTTATTATTGTCTTATGATACTACTCGCCTTATTTATATCTTATGATACTACTTGCCTAATTACTGTTGTCTGATACTACTTGGCTTATCAATGCCGTGTGATACTACTTTCCTTATTTGTGTCTTATGATACTACTTACCATATTAGTGTCTTATGATACTTCTCGCCTTATTAGTGTCTTATGATACTACTTGCCTTAATAGTTTCATTTGATACTACTTACCATGTTAGTGTCGTATGATACTATTTGCCTTATTAGTGTCATCTCATACTTCTTGCCTTAGCAGTGTCATCTGATACTACTAGCCATATTATTGTCGTCTGATACTGTTTGCCTTATTGTCGTCTGATACTTCTTTCCGTATTAGTGTCGAGAGATACTACTTGCCTTATTAGTGTCGTCTGATACTACTTGCCTTATTAGTGTCGTCTGATACTAATTGACTTCCCAGTGTCATCTGATGCTACTTGCCTTACCAGTGTCGACTGATACTACTTGCCTTAATAGTGTCATTTTATTCTACTTGCGTTATTAGAGTCGTCTGACACTGTTTACCTTATTAGTGTCGTCTCATACTACTTGCCTTATTAGTGTCATCTTAAACTACTTGCCTTATTAGTGTCCCCTATTACTTCTTGCCGTGTTAGTGTCGTGAGATACTACTTGCCATAATAGTGTCTTCTGGTACTACTTGCCTTATTAGTGTCGTCTGATACTCCTTGCCTATACTAGTGTCATCTGATACTACTTGCCTTACTACTGTCGTCTGATACTACTAGCCTTATTTGTGTCGCCTGATACTATTTGTCATAGAAGTGTCGTCTGATATTACTTGCCTTATTAGTGTCATCTAATACAGCTTGCCTTATTAGTGTCGTCTGATACTACTTGAATTTTTAGTGTCGTAACCTACTACTTGCCTTATTAGTGTCTTATGACACTTCTTGCCTTATTAGTGTCTTATGATTCTACTTATCTTGTTACAGTCGTCTGATACTACTTGCCTTATTAGTGTTTTATGATACTACTTGTCTTATTACTGTCTTCTGATACTACTTGCCTTTTAGTGTCGTCTCATACTACTTACCTTATTAGTGTAGTCTGATACTACTTCTCTTATTACTGTCGTCTGATACTACTTGCTTATTACTGACGTCTGATTCTACCTGCCTTATTAGTGTCGTCTGATACTATTTGCCTAATTAGTGTCTTACGATACTACTTACCTTGTGAGTGTCTTATGATACTACTTGTCTTATTAGTGTCGTCTGAAATTAATTGCCTTATTAGTGTCTTATGATAATACTTGCCTTACTAGTGTCTGATTATACAACTTGTATTATTATTGTCTAATGATACTACTTGCCTTATTATTGATTTATGATACCACTTGCCTTATTAGTGTCATTGGATACCACTTGCCTTATTATTGTTTTATGACACTACTTGCATTATTAGTGTCGTCTGATACTACTTGCCTTATTTCTGTATTATGATACTACTGGCCTTATTCATATACTACTTGCCTTATTATACTACTTGCGTTATTAATGTCTTATGAGAGTACTTGCCTTAATAGTGTTTTATGATACTACAGTTGCCTTATTAGTGTCGTCTGACACTACTTGCCTTACTGGTGTCTTATGATACTACTTACCTTGTTAGTGTCTTCTAATACTACTTGCCTTATTACTGTCTTATGATACTAATTGCCTTGTGAGTGTGGTTTGATGATACTTGTCTTATTAGTGTCTTATGATACTACATGCCTTATTAGCGTCTTATGATACTACTTGCCTTATTCCTGTCCTATGATACTACTTGCCTTATTAGTGTCATCTGATACTACTTGCCTTAATAGTGTCTTATGATACTACTTGCCTTATTAGTGTCTTATGATACTAATTGCATTATTCTTGTCTAATGATACTACTTGCCTTATTCGAGACTTCTGTTACTACTTGCCTTATTTGTGTCTTATGACACTACTTGCCTTATTAGTGTCTTATAATACAACTTGCCTTATTAATATCTTGTGATACTACTTGCCTTATTAGTGTGGTCTGATACTACTTTCTTTATTAATGTCGTCTGATACTATTTGTATTATTAGAGTCTTATGATACTACTTGCCCTATTAGTGTTTTATTATACTACTTGCCTTATTAGTGACTTATGGTACTACTTACCTTATTAGTGTCGTCTAATAGTCTTTGCCTTCTTAGTGTCGTCTGATACTACTTGCCTTCTTAGTGTCATCTGATACTACTTGGCAGATAGTGTCGTCTGATACTACTTGCCTTACCAGTGTCGTCTGATACTACTTGCCTTAATAGTGTCATTTTATTCTACTTGCGTTATTAGAGTCATCTGATACTGTTTACCTTATTAGTGGTCTCTCATACTACTTGCTTATAGTGTCATCTTAAACTACTTGCGTATTAGTGTCCCCTATTACTTCTTGCTGTATTAGTGTCGTGAGATACTATTTGCCATATTAGTGTCTTCTGGTACTACTTGCCTTATTAGTGTCGTCTGATACTACTTGACTTCCTAGTGTCGTCTGATACTACTTGCCTTACTACTGTCGTCTGATACTGCTAGCCTTATTTGTGTCGTCTGATGCTATTTGTCGTAGAAGTGTCGTCTGATATTACTTGCCTTATTAGTGTCATCTGAGACAGCTTGCCTTATTAGTGTCGTCTGATACTACTTGACTTTTTAGTGTCGTAACATACTACTTGTCTTATTAGTGTCTTATGACACTTCTTGCCTTATTAGTGTCTTATGATTCTACTTATCTTGTGACAGTCGTCTGATACTACTTGCCTTATTAGTGTTTTATGATACTACTTGTCTTATTACTGTCTTCTGATACTACTTGCCTTTTAGTGTCGTCTCATACTACTTATCTTATTAGTGTCATCTGATACTATTTGCCTAATTAGTGTCTTACGATACTACTTGCCTTGTGAGTGTCTTATGATACTACTTGTCTCATTAGTGTCGTCTGAAATTAATTGCCTTTTTAGTGTTTTATGATACTACTTGCCTTATTAAGGTCATCTGATTCTACTTGACTTACTAGAGTCTTATGATACTACTTGACTTATTAGTGTCTTATGATACTTCTTACCTTATTAGTGTCTTATGGTACAAACTTCCTTAGTAGTGCCGTCTGATACTACTTTCCTTATTAGTGTCTTAAGATACTACTTGCATTGTTAGGGTACTATGATACTATTTGCCTTATTAGTGTCGTCTTATACTACTTGTCTTTTTAATGTCATCTGATACTACTAGCCTTATACTGTCTTATGATACTACTTGCCTTATTCGTGTCTTATGATACTACTTGCCTTTTCAGTGTTGTCTGATACAACTTGCCTTATTCGTGTCTTATGATACTGCTTGCCGTATTCATGTCTTATGACACTACTTGCCTTATTTGTGTCTTATAGATACTACTTGCCTTATTCGTGTCTTCTGATACTACTTGCCCTAATCGTGTCTTAGGATACTACTTGCCTTATTCGTTTGTTATGATACTACTTGTCTTATTCGTGTCTTATGACACTACTTGCCTTATTTGTATCTTATGATACTATTTGTCTTATTCGTGCCTTATGATACTACTTGCCTTATTCGTGTCTTATGATACTACTTGCCTTATTATTGTCTTATGCTACTACTTGCCTTACTCGTGTTTTATGATACTCCTTGTTTTATTCATGTCTTATGATACTACTTGCCCTATTCGTGTCTTATGATAATACTTTTCTTACTAATGTCTTATGATACTACTTGCCTTCTTAACTTCGTCTGATACCACTTGCCTTACTTGTGTCTTATGGTACTACTTGCCTCATTATTGTCGTCTGATACTACTTGCCATCTTAGTGTCGTCTGATTCTAATTTCCTTCTTAGTGTCATGTGATACTACTTGTCACCTTAGTGTCGTGTGATACTACTTGCCTTCTTATTGTCTTCTGATACTACTTGCCTTCTTAGTGTCTTATGATACTACTTTTCTTCTTAGTATCGTGTGATACTAGTTGTCTTCTTAGTGTCGTCTTATGCTACTTGCCTTGTCAGTGTCGTCTGATACTACTTGTCTTGTCAGTGCTGTCTGATACTACTAGCCTTTTCAGTGCTGCCTGATAATACTTGACATCTCAGTGCCGTCTGATACCACTTGCCTTCTTAGTGGCGTCTGATACTACATGCTTTCTTAATGCGGTCTGATACTACTTGCCTTTTAATGACGTCTGATACTACTTGCCTTATTAGTGCTGTCTGATCATCCTTGCCTTATTACTTTCGTCTGATACTCCTTGCCTTATTCGTGACTTCTGAAACTCCTTGCCTAATTAGTGCTGTCTGATACTCCTTGTCTTACTTGTGCCCTATGATCCTACTTGCCTTATTAGTCCCGTCTGATTCTACTTGCTATATTAGTGCCGTCTGATACTACTTGCCTCCTTAGTGTCGTCTGTTACTACTTTCCTTCTTAGTTTCGTCTGATACTATTTGCCTTATTAGTGTCGTCTGATACTATTTGCCTTATTAGTGTCGTCTGATACTACTTGCCTTATTAG
>NW_006974817.1:0-834 GCF_000164805.1 Carlito syrichta | reverse complement strand
TACTGTCTATAAGCTCTGTCTCCCCAAACAACTTAAACACTCATGAATTTTTAGGATTCAGTGTATTTGGTCCAAAGAAGCTTCAAGAAACTTGTGTCCAGAAGCTCCTCTATAAAAACTTATGTCAATGTTTCTGCCACAAAGTCATTTTCATTATTTTCTTTTTATGTAGAACACAAGCAATAACATGCAACTTTACAGATTGATTTGATATATGCAATTCCATGATCAAAGTGGCAGTTTTTGCTTTATGGTGAAATTATAATTATCTTTAAATGTGAAAAAAATAAAACCATAGCTTTCTATAAATATTTCACTGTGTTTTGATTCAATAATTAGACTTTCAATGAGGAACAAGTGACAGGAAAATTAAGATAAACCTTAAACTGGTTATAAAACAACTGAAATGCTACTGGTTTCATTTTATGTTTTGCTTTAGGGGATAAGCTTGTAATATATTTCATTTTCTTGACTTTTCTGTTTTCAAACACAAGATCTGTGACATGTAATGCTAATGACTCTTTACTCATGATTGACTGACTTATAAAAGCATTTCTCATATTTTGGGGTAACAATACCATAGCATGCCACGTGTTATTTTTTTCTGTCCTAAAATCTTAGGTATGATCAGAACCTTATATATAGTATAAATGTATGGTGGCTCACACCAATAATCCCAGCACTTTGGGAGGCCAAGGTGAGAGGATTGCCTGAGGCAGACCAGTCTGGGCAACTTGGTGAGCCCTCATCTCTACAATAAATTTAAAAAATAGACGGGTGTGGTGGTGCATGCCTCTAGTTCCAGGTACTTGGAAGGCTAAGGCAGAAGGATTC
>NW_006974816.1:0-542 GCF_000164805.1 Carlito syrichta | reverse complement strand
AACCCAAGAGAATCTGTCAAAAACCTCCTTACATTGATAAAGACCTTCAGCCACGTTTCAGGATATAAAATAAGTGTGAAAAAGACAATCACATTTTTTTACCCCACCAATAACCAAACAGAAACCCAAATTAGAAGCATTATTCCATTCATATTCGCCACAAAAAAAATGAAATACCTGGGCATCTCCCTAACCAGAGATGTAAAAGATATTTACAATGAAAATTACAAAATTTTGCTGAAAGAAATCAAAGATGACACAAACAAGTGGAAAAATATCCCATGTTCATGGATTGGAAGAATTAACATTGTGAAGATGTCCTTTTTACTTAAGGCAATTTAGAGATTCAATGCAATACCTATCAAATTACCAGCAACATTCTTTTCAGACCTAGAAAAACAACACAGGAATTCATATGGAAACACAAATGACTAAGAATAGCCAGAACAGTCCTCGGCAAAAAAAAAAAAAAAAAAAAAAAAAAAGCAGGTGGTTTCACATTGCCAGACTTCAAACTTTACTATAAAGCTACAATCATCGAA
>NW_006974815.1:0-577 GCF_000164805.1 Carlito syrichta | reverse complement strand
AAGGGAGTGTGTCTTGCAGTGGGGTCCGAGAGTGGTGTGAAGGCCAGGCACGGGGCCTCACCTCTGTCACCCTGGTGTTTTCAGAGGCCAAAGCAAGAGGATGGCCTGAGCCACCATGTTCGAGACCAGACTGGACTCCTTGGTGAGACCTCATCTCTACAAGAAACCAACAAAATGAGCTGAGCATGGTGGCACATGCCTGTCACTCCGGCCACTTGGGAGGCTGCAGCAGTAGAATCAACAGAGCCCAGGTGGTGGAGGCCATGGTCGCCAATAACAGGCCCCTGTTCTCTGGAATGGGTGATACAGCATGTCTCTGACTCAGTATAATAACAACCAACACCACCACAACCACAGGCCATGCTCAGGGGCTCATCCTAGCAACCCGGGTCTTTGGAAGCAGAGGCAAGTGGATGCCATGAGCCTATGTGTTCAAGACCAGCCTGGGACATTGGGTGAGACCTCATCTCGGCCATCAAAAATAAATCCAAACTTTAGCTGGTCATGGTGGTGCAGGCCTGTGGTTCCAGCCACTAGGGGGGCCGAGGTGGGAGGATCATCTGAGTCCCACAGGTGG
>NW_006974814.1:0-3277 GCF_000164805.1 Carlito syrichta | reverse complement strand
CAGGGCTTCCAGATGGCGGCCATGGGCTGAAGCAGACAGAGTTTCGGTAATTAACGAAACAAAAGAAAACGTCTACCTGGCTAGGGGCAGGGGACAGAACTATCATGGTAATTTAGTTTCTAATCTTAGCCCTAGGGGAAACAGCTTTCGGGAACAAGGACTACCCAGTCTACCAGGAAATAGAAGTAAAAAAATATCTAGAAAGAAGCTAAACTTAGAAAGACAGAAACAATTCCGCCATGCACCTTCCATCAAGTGTACTGAGATTCACTTATAAGTTTTACTGCCATGTATGCACACTGGTCACCAATCACACGCCAATATCATAGGTATAACTGATATCCTATGTCAGAGGCGATCTTCCAGATGGGCCTTTACAGGCCTCAGCCATGTAGCTATAGATGTTGGCTCCCAACAACTTACTGTCAATATCCAAAAGGATGAACATACACAGAAAATATGGACATACACAACTCAATGGCTCTGGAGCATGGGGCCCATGGGCTTAGGGTTTCTATGCCAGCACTGCCATCAGGATTCACACACTAGGCCAAGTCTCCTGACAGAACAATGGCTTCAGAAGTAGATAGTGTGGTGGTGAAGACACTCTTTAGAGCCAGAAAGACCTGGACTCTAATCCTGAATCTTCAATTCAGTATTTTCAAAACCTTGAGTGAAACATTTAATCACTCTGATTCTCTCTTACCTCATCTTCATGAATTCTTCAGGAACACAGTTGGAATGCTCAGAAACTCTGATATTTGGGAAGGTATGTGAGTGTTGGGGGCAAGGAGTCAGGGCTGGGGGACACTCTGAGGAACACCTACTTGGCCTTACAGATTAAATCACCACAGTTCTCTCACTGCCAGTCTTGGGGTCAAAGCCACATATAGAGTGGTCACTTGTTACAGTATCTCTGCTGGAAACTTCTCATATTCCATATAATTTGTGCTTTTTTCCTGTATCAGATAACTGGGGGAAAGGGAAGATGGGAGCAAAACAAGATGCAAAGGGAACTGAGCCTCATAACCATCTGGGAGGGATACTGAGTAGGGTTCTGACCCTGGCACCCAGAAGTTCACAGCTTAGCTTTCAACATCCTCTGGAATTGACAGAGGCAATGACTGCCTCATTTTAGATTGGAGAAAGAGGAATCTAGAAAGTTGAAGTCATTGTCTTTAGGGCTAAAGCAAACAGAAGTCAGACATTTTCTCTAAGATATTGGAACTCCAGAAGAAGCCTAATGCAAATGTTTCACAAAAGTTAACTGGGACTATCCACTGGCTTGGCTATTCACTCCCTAAGGGAAGCCAAAGCCATGAAGGGACAGCCCACAAAACAGGCAAGTAAGTGGGGAAGAAATGTGAGGTGTTTCAGAACACAGAGCATCTTTGTGAAGTTCTTATGCAGTTTTAAACATGAATATCCCTTAGGTTATATATAAAAATCAACTATTATGTGGCATATATCAATGAATGTGCTAATGTTTGGTGACATTACGTTACACAATTGTACATAATGCTAGCTTATTTCAGTTAATGGGATACCTGGAAAATGACTCCCATAAACTGGAAAGGGAGCTGTATTGTGGGGCTTCCAGTAGACCTGAAACCCAGAAAAGCTAGGAGAAGAGAAATCACCCTAACATCTAGGAGAGATTCTGGATTGTTCTCCTGATTCTCACAACTTCAGCTCCTGAAGCTTAGGAATTTTGCAAGAGCTTCATAAAGATTCTCCATCAAGGGTCAGGGGGAGGCAAACTGCAGGCAAGAATAGATCTTAGTATTCAAGTGATGAGCCCTGAGAGTGAGGATATAGGGACACTAGGGCCTATGAGAGCAATAGCTGCCAGGAGCAGGGACAGAAGCAAAAGGGGGGACAGATAGTCAAGGAGCAAGGGCAGGGAAGGTAGAGGCAGAGGAGAGGGGACCAGGGCCAAGTGACTCAGACTTTAGCTCCCTGACCTGATACCCCTTTCAGGTCTACTAGATGGGCTTATGTTCTCTAGTTTCAGTATGTGTATTTCCTAAAATTAAGGTTTCAGACAGGACCCTTCAGAAGATACAGAAGTCCAAGAGCTAATTAGTCAAACTTGTAAAAGGTTTGTAAAATAAGTAGGAGGTTTTGACACTATGAGTGATGTAACTGTTGATTAGCTACGAATAACAAATTCATCAGTAGCAAAATGGTTTCAAGTAGTTAGGTTGTTTATCAAGACACAAATTCAGTAATTAGAGAGGAGTTTTAAGAATATTTATATGGGGAGGGGAGAAGATTCCGAGCAATTGTATAAAAGAGATTCATAGCCCAGCAAAAGAGCTGGAATTGTTGTTATCATACAAGAACTAAGGAAGGAAGACAAACCATGGCAGATTCGAATCCAGTCACATCCACTCTCACTGCATCCACGCTGACTTGGAGTCTATCACCCCTTAGGGAGGTGGAAGGGGATGCTAAGATGAGGTCAAGCCTATGGGAGGTGAATTCAGAAATTGACTCCCTCCATCTCCCACTGATAAGACAAATGGTACTTTTCAAAAGAAAATCACTCTGAAGTCAGAACAAGGCTGGTCAGTGTCCTGGACAGGCCCTTCCCCCCCAAGACAGGGGTCCTGTGAGGGTGACTGCAGGTTGGTGGCTCTCTCATTTCTGTTCCTGATGGAAGGCAGGAGCTTGGCCTTGAAGGAAGCCAGAGAACATCTGCCTGCAGCTGCTGTCTTGTCTCACTCCTGGGGCTGCTTCCGAAATGAGTCCTTTTCCCCCTGCCATCCAACTTCATTGGCACTAAAAGGGCCTCTTCTTGGGATGATACCAGCTCATTTTTGACATGGACCAGCAAAGAAAGGCTGAGAGTTGAGGCTCTGTCAGGCTGCTCAGACTGTGAGGTGGGGAGCAGGAACACTGGCAAGGAAGATGCAGGTCTGCCAGAGAAGCACTTGGGCACGTCGTGTACTTAACACAAAAACCACCACCAACCCCTTCCACTGCAGCTTCTGCTTTGCCTGTTTTTCTGTTTTTGAAGCTGGGGACACTTCAGTCTCTATTGGGACTTGAGGCACCACCACTCCTGATAAAAATGCACATTCCTGGAGCCAGTGGAACCAACCAATAAAGAGCCGTTTGCAAAACAAGTGATTTGTTTTATTCTTTTGACTCATGTTAATCAACTAACAAGTCTTTATTGAGTGCCTACTCAGACAGTCCAGAATTTGGGGGAGCACAAGAGAAGTTATAGGCCTCTGACCTCAAAGAGCTTCCAATCTAGCCGGGGGTGGGG
>NW_006974813.1:0-9052 GCF_000164805.1 Carlito syrichta | reverse complement strand
GTGAGAGTCCATTTATTATTTAGCATAGCTTCTTATATAGAGCAAAACTAGAGCAAAGCTGTACAAGGGACTATTGTAAAAACAAGCAGCATCAGCTTTTGGGCCAGGCATCCGGGCCAGGTGTGATTGATGTCACGTCACTTTGCTTTATTATAAAGTAACAAATCAAGGTTAGGGGAGATGAGCGAACCACAGTGGAATTATGTTGCTATTAGTAGGCGAGCTGTTGTGTTTCTCTTTTTGTACCTAGGGCTTTATTGTAGTTAAGACTTCATCTGTACTGTGTGCACCCCATGTGTGGGCATTCAAGACACTGCTTCGTGTAGCTGGCTGCATTCCTGACAGCCTGCCTCTGGCTAGGATGCAGAGCTTCCAAGCGAGACCTTGCCTGCGTTTTACGTAGCAGGCTGCATCCCTCACCTGCCTTTGGCTACCATGCAGAGCTTCCAGGCGAGACCGTTGCCTATGAGCCTGGGGCTCTCAAGGCCTGCTGCAGTGGCAGTGCTTGTCTGCTCCCCACATCACATCTGCTCCGAGATGAGGGACTATGGGCTTGGTTCCTTGAACACGAGCCAAGAACACAAGGACCTTGTCAGCTTATGCTCTGGTCTCCTTCAGGGTTGTGGTATCCACTTTCTATCTTCTGCAGGGTCAGCAGCGACCTCCCTGTTCCATTCTCGATGTTAGTATTTGTGTCCTCTGTCTTCTCTGTCAGACTTGCTAGAAGTTTGTCAGTTTTATTTCATTTATCTTTTCCAAGAGTAATCTCTGTTTTACTGCTTTTTTCCATTGTTTTTCTCTTTTCAATTTTCTTGGTTTCTGCTCTTATCTTCATTGTTTCCTTTCTTCTGCTTCTTTGGAATTATCTTGCTCTTCTTTTTCTAAATTCTTGAGGTGTGAGTTTAGATTATTGACTGAGACATTCTCTCTTTTCTAGTATCTGCATTTAGTGCTATAAATTTAGCACTCAGCCTTGCTTTAGCTACATCCCACAAATTTTGATATGCCATATTTTTATTTTCATTTAGTTCCATGTGTTTTTTATTTTTCTCGAGACTTCTTCTTTGACCTATAATTACTTAGAAGTGTTTTTAGTTTTTATGGTTTCTGTTTACAGTGTTTTTAATTTTGCCTGTCACCTGTTTGTTATTGATTTTTAGTTTGATGCCATTGCAGTTGAAGAACAACACACACTGTATAATTTCAGTTCTTTTAAATTTGTTGAGGTTTTCTTTATGGCCTAAGATGTCACCTTTCTGTGGGCACTTGAAAAGAAATGTATTGCTCCATTGCTGAATGGAGGTTCTTTAAGTGTCAGTTAAATCCTGGTGGTTAATGGTGTTATTGAGTTCTGCGATATTCTTATTGATTTCTATCTAGCTCTACGTATCATACAGATAGGTCAGTTTTTTAATTCTCCAACTATAATTGTGGCTTTGTCTAGCTCTTCTTTAAGTTTTATCCTATAGTTTATGCTTCATATATTTTACAGCTCTGCTGTTTGGTTTATACACACTTAAGATTGCTATGTCTTCTTGGTGAAGAGATCTTTTTACCATTATATAATGTCCTTCTTTTTCTCTGGTCATTTTCTCTGCTCTGAAGTCTACTTTATCTGATACTGATATTATCACATCTGCCTCTTTTGGTTAATGTTGGCATACTATGCCTTTTTCCATTCTGTTACCTTAAAACTGCCCATATTGTTATATTTGAACTAAACTTCTTGTAAACAACAAATAGTTGGATCGTGTTTTTGAATCTGCTCTGCTGATTTCTGCCTCTTAATTGGTATGTGTATAGCATTTATATTTTTAAACCGGGATATAATTTATATACCATAAAATTGCCCCCTTTAAAGTTTATCATTCAGTGGTTTTTAGTATGTTCACAAAGTCATGCAGTCATCACCCACTCATTTCAGAACGTTTTCATCACCCCAAAAAGAAACCCCATACCAATTAGCAGTCATTTCCCACTCCCTCTGTGTCCTCGCCCCTTCTAACCACTAGTTTACTTTCTGTCTTCCTGAATTTATCTATTTTGAGCATTTCGTATAAATGGAATCATGCATATATGTGGCCATTTGTTACTGGCTTCTTTCACTCAGCTATAATGTTTTGAAGGATCATTCATGTTTTAGCATGAATCAGTATTTCATTTATTTTAATGGTTGAATGATATTTCACTGTATAGAAATGCCGCATTTTGTTTATCCATTCAGTAGTTGATGAACATTTGGGTGGTTTCCACATCATTTTGGCTATTGTGAGCTAATGTTGCTATAAGCCTTCATGTACGAGTTTTTGTGTGAACATTCAACTCTATTAGGTATACCATCTGTATTTAATATAACTATCGATATTTTTTTGTTTTCTGTTTATTATTTATGTTTTTCCTTTGTTTTTTCTGCCATCCTGGAAGTTACTTGAATTTTTATTTATTCATAGTGCTTTCAAGTGTATCTCTTTGTATAGCTTTTTAAGTGGTTTAAGGTTTGCTTTATGGCCCAAGATGTCATATTTTCTGTGGGCACTTGAAAAGAAAGTGTATTCTTCCATTGTTAGATGGAGGTTCTTTCAGTGTCAATTAATTCCTGATGGTTAATGGTGTTATTGAGTTCTTCTGTATTCTTACTAATTTCTATCTAGCTTTACCTATCATACAGATAGGTCAGTTACTATGTAATTGACTAGGTGTTACGATGTGTGTGTGTGTGTGTGTGTGTGTGTGTGTGTGTGTGTGTGCACATGTGTGTGTGTATATACACATTTATGTGTGTGTGTGCATATGTGTCTGTATAGAATTGTGGTCTCCTGGTGTTGTCATTTTACCATTTAAATGAGTGTAGAAAACTTTCTCCCTTTACTTCCTCTTAGTCTCTCTTGCTTGTGTAATCATCTTATACACATTCAGAAAAGCGTTATAACGCTTCCTTCAAGTATCAAATGTCATCTAGAAGACTCCAGGGGAGAAGGAAAGCCTGTTGCACTCGCCTGTGTTTTTGCTTGCTATGTTCTTTCCTTCTTCCTTCCTGATATTCCAAGGTTCCTTCTCCTATCATTTCCTGTCTGTTTAGAGAACTCCTTCAGCCATGCTTTTAGAGCCGGAGACAGATTCTCTGGAGACAATTCTCTTAGCTTCCCTTCATCTGAAAATGTCTTGATTTCCCTTTCACTCTTGAAAGATGTTTTCTCTGTGTGTGGGATTCTGGGTTGGCAGTTCTTTTCTTTCAGCTCTCAAACAGTGATGTACTGCTTGTTTTGGCCTCCATGGTCTTTGATAGGAAATCTGCTTTCCTTGCAACTGTTTTTCCCACATGTTTCACTGAGCTCACATTTTTCTTTGCCTTGAGTTTTCAGAAGTTTGATTATGATGTGTCTTGGTGTGGATTTCTTTTTTCCTTTTTTTCTTTTTTTTTTTTTTGAGTTGGAGTTTCACTCTGTTGCCCAGGCTGGAGTGCAGTGGTACACTCACGGCCACCCCAGTGTCAACCTACTAGATTCTGACAATCCTTCTGCCTCAGCCTTCCAAGAAGCTGGACCTACAGGCGCGTGCTACTGTGCCTGGCTAATTTTTTGCTTTATTGTAGAAATGAGGTCTCTCCAAGTTGCCCTGCTGATCTCGAACCTACCGGCTCAGGCCGTCCACTTGCCTCGGCCTTCCAAAGTGCTGGGATTACAGGCTGAGCCACCGAGCCTGGCCGGCTTGGATTTCTTTAGGTATATGTGTACTGTTTAGAATTTGCTCAGCTTCTTGAACCTTTAGGTTTATGTTTCTCCCCAAATCTGGGAAGTTTTCAACCATTATTTCTTTGAGTGCGTGTTCAGCTCTGCCCGCTTTCTCCTCTCATTCTGGGATGCCAGTGACATGAATTTCAGACTTTGTAGTTGTTGTTGGAGTCTCACAGGTCTCTGAGGCTCTGCTAACTTATTTTTCCATCTATTTTTTCTCTGTTGTTCAGATGAGCACTTTCTTTTGGTCTCTCTTCCAGTTTCCTCTATCTTTCCATTCTGCTATCAAGCCCATCCACTGAGCTTTTTATTTCAGTTATTGTATTTTTCAGTTTTAAATGTTCCATTTGATTCTCCTTTATATTTTCTATTTCTCTGCTGAGACTTTCTATGTTTCCATTTGTCTGAAGTTTTTTTTTTTTGAGTTGGAGTCTCACTCTGTCGCCCAGACTGGAGTGCAGTGCCCACTCTCGGCCACCGCAGCCTCGACCTGCTGGACTCAGGCGACCCTTCCGCCTCAGCCTTCCAAGTAGCCGGAATTACAGGCACGTGCTACCACGCCCGGCTGATTTTTTGATTGATTGTAGAGAGGAGGTCTCGCTGCCCAGGCGGGTCACGAACTCGCCGGCTCAGGCAATCCACTCACCTCAGCCTCCCAAAGGCGCGGGATGACAGGCTGAGCCACTGAGCCCGGTTATGTCTGAAGTATCATTATAAAGTCTTTTCCAGTTATCTTCACCGTCTCTGTCATGTCAGGGTTGGCATCTATCGACTGCCTTTTCTTTCAGTTGAGATCTTCCTGGTGCTTGGTGGGATGCGTGATTTTCTGTTAAAACCTGCACAGTTGAGATCTTCCTGGTGCTTGGTGGGATGCGTGATTTTCTGTTAAAACCTGCACATCTTGGATGACACATTATGAAACTCTGACTCTTACTTAAGTCTTCTGTTTTATCTGACTTTCTCTTACACCACACGGGCAGGAAAGGGGCAACCCCCTGTTTTCACCAGGTGGGGCAGAAGTCCTAGTTCTTCCCGTTGGCCTCTGTTGACACTCGAGAAGGGACTCCTCATTATGTTGGGTGGGAGAGGGACTTCCAGCCTCCCGCGTGACCTCCACTGATGCCTCCTTGGATAGGCGGGCTGGGAGGGCCTCCTTACTGCTCCCTGTGTGGCCCCCATGGATGCCGCAGGGTTGGGGGAACGGCCTCACCGCCACTGCCTCTCCACTAAGCCTCTTCTGCTACCATCCCAGTGGGGAGAAAGGGCGCCTCGTTACCTCTGGGAGAGGGTGGGTGTCCAGGCTTCCCACTCAGCCTTTGCTGGCCATTTTTGGGGGGAGGTGGTTAATGGGTGTGGAGTGCCTGCTTCCTAGAAGGGTCTTGCTAGGCTGCCCCCTTCCTGGTCCTCTGGCTAGAGATGCTTTTGTCTGCACCTGTTGGTTAGAGATGCTTTTATCTGGCTAGAGACGCACCCTGGTTAGAGATGCTTTTGTCTGCCCCTTCGGGGTTGCTGGGTTTTTTAGTTCCAACCCTGGGGCATATGAAGCAAAGAGAAAACCTGTGAGTTTACCGCCATCCTCTTCCTTGGGTTCTGACATCCACGGCTTGTCTGCCTTCTTCTCTCCTCTTTCAGAGTCCTCTCATGTTTGTTTTATGTAAAATGAGCAGGGGCTTGGGGGTTCTGAGTGAGAAAAAATAGGGAGCAGAAGTCTCTCTGACGTCTCACCTTCAGTGCAGTTCCAGGAGACTACTTTCATGCCTGGTGTGGCCCTACTTGCGACCTTCTAAAGGATGCTCAGGTTTTCAGCCCCTCCCCCTCTTTTCCAGCTCTCTCCTGGATGGTTTCTGCGCTTGCGGATGAAGGTGTTTGCGGGTGAACTGGGGCGTTCACCTAGGGGCAGGTGTGGAGAGAGGCAGTGTCTGTCGGGCAGGAGAAGAGTACTCTTTGTCACGGGAAGAGGGGGGCCCTCTGGGTCGAGCTCAGCCTCCAGAGCCCCGCAAGGCCAGCCACACAGCCCGTGTGAACGGCCATGCCGGGGGGAATGGCACGGTCGGGAGGATCCCAGCCCTCTGCCTTTCGTTCAGACCCTGTAATCAGGAAATGACGGACCGCAGTCATCCGCAGCCTGCTCTAGGGGAACACAAGCTCACCAGAAAGGCAGCGCTTAAGCTCTGCTCGCACCTGTCCGTGTCCTCACGAAAACACCGTCTGAAGCCATTTCTAAGAGTCTGCGTGACGGTAAAGGGTGCTGTGTGCACACCGTGAGGCTGAGTGGGACGAAGACACCCTCTGAGGCAGCAGCACCTCACGACGGCCTCTTGGCACCCGGTGCCGGGTGGTTGAGGCAGCCTGCGACTGGAGCCCCGACCTCCCCAGACCCAGCCCTTCGGGCCCAAACCAGCAAGAGCACGAACTCACACTGGGGTGGCCACAGGAGCGCGCTGAGCCGGCCAGCCCTCCTCTGTGGCACCCTCCGCCTCATCACCCCCTTCCCGCTGGTCACTCAGCTTCCAGACGACTCTGGCCGTGGGGACCCTCCCTGCGGTCCACCTGGGGAGCCGAGACCAGGTGAGGGGTGGCACGACCTCGGGCGTGGCCACGACCTTCATCAGCCCGCATGTCTTCCTCACCATCCCACCTATTGGAGCTACACATTTAAATGTCGCTCTTCTTAAGCCTTTGGCTAAGCTTACAAGTCCTGTTATACTATTCGTGAATTTATTAATGTTGGTATAAAAGTAATAAAGACAAATTTTACTTGATTAAAGTTCAATTAACTCATAAATATGATAGGTTACATTTCCCCTAAACACCAAACACCACTTATATATTTAATCAAATTTTCTGTAGCGTTCCAAACTTTTAATTGCAAACTAAATCTGCCCATTTCTTTCAAACTACCCTACCAGAGCAGACCAACAAATCTGACTAAATCTTCCTTCTGGGAATGGTGAGCAGGCTCCCTCCCACTGAGAACCACTGAGGCGCTCGGGGTTGTGCGGCCCCCTCCTCAGGTTGCCCTGACCCCTATGTGCCAGAGGGCAAGGTGGGGGCTGAGTCTGGGATTTGCAGCCTGCGTGGAGGAGGATGGGCGTCCTGATGGGCTCCCCGGAGGTGGACTCTTGACCGGCACCATAGGCAGTCTGGGGCAGGCAGACACATGGAGCCTGAGCCCACAGAAGCGGCATCCAGGGCCTTAGGGGCCTAGGGAGGATGAGGGCTTGGGCCTGGAGCCAGCAAGGTTCTCCCTGCCCCAACAGTCCCTCATCTTAAGTGGGGGGGTCCAATGGCGAGTATGGGGGACTCAGCAGTGGCCAGTCTCCTACGCTTTCTCCTGCCTGTGCTTGATGCGCAGAAGGGGCCCACCATGCAGCCTAAGTCAGGATGGCAGGAAGCGGGAGAGTGCCAGGCCATGACACAGGCCACCACCGGACCTAGGCTCTGGGACAGGATCGATGTGGGCTCCCTGGGAAGTGGTGCTGCAGGTGACAGCAGTGTCCTCACCCTGTGAGTGGAGCAACAAGGGTGGGCTGGCCAACAGAACCTCACACATGGCCAGCCCAAGGAGATCTGAGGGGACACTGGGAAGCGCTGAGGAGTCCCGAGAGGTCCTGAGGGGTCTTGAAGAGGCTGTGAGGGGGGTTCGGATGGCCTGAGAGGGTCCCAGGGGTCCTGAGGGGTCCTGTCTGGGCCAGAGCAGCTCACTCCCTCGGGAAGGAATCCCGGTTTGGGGGCCATCACGGCTGGCCTGTCCTCTTGCTTTGCACAGCCAGGTAGGGAAAAGCCTCTGGGCGGCTGGGCTAGGACGCAAGGACAGGACTCCCACTTACGAGCTTCTCGAGCAGTCAAACCGGTGTCCGTGGGTGCTCCTGCTGCAAGTGCTCAGAATTGTGCTTGCTTTTGTTTCCTGCATTTAACCATGAGCTTCCGTCTGTACTTGGGCCCCTCGGGGGCAGGTCCCAGGGCCCAGTGCCCCCTCGTGTCCAGTGGCTTGGTCACCCCAGGCACAGTCTGAAGTCCATGGGAAGGCTTCTGGAGTCTGGGCATCACAGGGGGTGTTGACCCCCGGAAGGGGCAGGGTGGGAGGCACCTTTGGAGTCAGGCATCCTGGTCAGACAAGGACCCTTCGGGATCTGCCCACAAGGGACTGAAGCCCAGCTGCCTCCCCTCCCAAAGCTGGCCTCTCCCCAATCAGCAGCAGAGGCTGAGGCTCCTCTCAGGGAAGCCCAAGAGGTGGAGGCGGCCCCATGTGGACGGGGACATCCTGCCACGTTGCCTTCTCTGGGGTCCTCAGGGCCGTCAGTCCCGTGGCTCGGTATAGCTCAAGCCCTACGGCAGGACTTCTGCTCTGCCTTAGCTGGGCTGGTCTCCGCCTTCTGTTTCTCCTCAGCCAAGTTCCCTTCAGCTCATCCCAGTCTGGAAGAGGATTTGTCGTCCCTCCGTCCGGCCATTCGGCTGCGAGGCAGTCCCCGTAGAACTGTGCCCTGAGTTTTGGCCATGCCTCACTTTGGGTTCTGTTGGAATTGGAAGCCGGCTCCGTGGCTCAGCCTGTCATCCCGCGCCTTGGGGAGGCTGAAGCGAGTGGATGGCCTGAGCCCGCGGGTTCGAGACCCGCCTGGGCAGCGAGACCTCAGCTCTACAGTAAATCAAAAAATCAGCCGGGCGTGGCAGCTCATGCCTGTAATCCCGGCTACTCGGAAGGCTGAGGCGGGAGGATCGCCGGAGCCGGCAGGTCTGGGCGACCAGTGAGGCTCCGACTCAAAAAAAAGAGAGAAAGAAATCGGTCGAGTACTGAAGATGGCGAGCGGGCCACCCGGCGTCTGAAGCCGCCCAAGGGAGATCTGCAGTGGGTCTCTGACGCTCGCCCCGGGGCTGGGGCCCCAGCACTGCAGCCCGCTCTTCAGGCCGAGCTCGGCCACCGCCACCGCTGCGACGTCGCAGCGACCGGACGTTGGGCTGCACTGCACTGTCCCGCCGCCGCCGCAGCCCCGCCCCCGCCGCCGCCGCGGCCTCTGGGACGGGTAGCTCGTCACCACCCGGCCGAGGAGACCCGCACCAACCGCTTCAGGGGAGATCTGCTGGGATCGCTGCCCCCGCTCCTGCGTCCGAGACTGTCCGGCCGCCCGGCGTGGGGCTCCTGTCGCCTGCGCGGAGGCGGGCAGCCATCTTGTTCCGGTCGGCCCCGCCCCCTCTGGGGGCGGGCAGCTGAGACAGCACCACCTGCTGGCGACTCCAGGTAGCAGCACCGGAGCGGGAGAGACAAGCTTGATAAGACACCGATCCGAGTTGCTGAACCGAGGTTAGTCTGAACTGTCCCT
>NW_006974812.1:0-756 GCF_000164805.1 Carlito syrichta | reverse complement strand
GGTTAGGTATATAATTGTGTTTCAGTCAGGCACCCTGTTGATATAAAATCGATCACTTGGTGAGATGCAAAACTCACGTTGTATTATTGTTACTGTCTTTGATTTCTCTGTTTTGTCATTTTTGGTGGGTCTTTTTTGGTTAGGTTTGGTTTTGGTAGGATTGTTTTTAACTCTCAAAATAGAATTATTTTGCTGTTGTTAGAGCCAAAGGTTCTATTAATGTTGCAATAGAACAATACGTTTTATTGTTGTCATATTATAGAACAATATTTTTCTATTGTTCAGGTTGTATTATTATTGCTGCTGTTTTTTCTCTCTCTTTCTCTGTTTTTTTTTTTTCTTTTTTTCTTTCTTTTTTCTTATTGGTGTGGTTTTCTTTGACAAGTTTTCTTTGTGTATCACAGAATAATGGTATCGCTTTGAGAGTTTTACTTTGTGTAATTCAGATTATTCGTGTGGTGGTTTTGGACAGTTTTCCTTTGTGTAGGACAGAATTTTGGTTTGGTGGTTTGAGACATTCTTACTTTCTATAGGACAGAATATGGGTGTGGTGGTTTCAGACAGTTTTCTTTGTGCAGGACAGAATATTGGGGACACCACTCTTTCGGGGCAGTGTAGAGTCTAGGTGGTGGAGGCACATGACCCAAATGAAGGCTGAGCAGCCTGTAAGTGTTGCTAAGGTGAGGGGCTGGCACAGGCGCTGCATGGTGGCCCTGGCCAGGCAAGGGAGCCTGGTGGAACAGGGGAATAGCTGTG
>NW_006974811.1:0-754 GCF_000164805.1 Carlito syrichta | reverse complement strand
TCCATCATAATTGGTTACCCAGTGACTAGTTCTCATCTGTGATGTCTGTCACAATGAATAGATCTTCTCTGTGACAGATTGACCAATGACTGAGCTTTCTTTTTTCTGGGTGTCCTAGTGATTGACCATCCTCTGTAATGGGTGTCCAGTGACTAGTCCTCTTCTGTTAAAAAGACACCACTTTTCTCCACATCCTCTCCAGAATTTGTGTTTTTTTTGTTGTTGTTTGTTTTTTTTTTTTTTTTTGAGTTGGAGTCTCACTCTGTCGCCCAGACTGGAGTGCAGTGTCCGCTCCCGGCCACCGCAACCTCGACCTGCTGGGCTCTGGCGATCCTTCCGCCTCAGCCTTCCAAGTAGCCAGAACTACAGGCGCGTGCTACCACACCTAGCTAATTTTTTGATTTACTGTAGAGATGAGGTCTCGCTGCCCAGGCGGGTCTCGAACCCGTGGGCTCAGGCAATCCACTCACCTCAGCCTCCCAAAAGTGCAGGATTACAGGCTGAGCCACCGAGCCCGGCTAGAATTTGTTGTTATTTGTTTTATTAATGATGGCCATTCTTACAGGAGTTAAGTGGTATCTCAATATGGTTTGATTTGCATGTCTCGGATGAGTGAGGCTGAGCACTTTTTCATGTGTCTGTTGGCTGCCCAAATTTTGATCCATACCTCTACCATATAAAAAGTTAATTTAAAATTAAGCATAGACTTAAAACTATAGAACTCCTAGAACAGAACACTGCTGGTAGGAATACA
>NW_006974810.1:0-510 GCF_000164805.1 Carlito syrichta | reverse complement strand
CACCTCTGAGAACAGAGCTGGCAAGAACCCGGCCAGGGAGCCTGGGAAATCCGAGACCAAAGCAGGGAGAGCAACTGGGTGGTGGGTTAGGGCTGGAAGGTGCCTAGCTCTGGGGACCCTCACATGTGGGCGGGTGGGGGGAAAGGACTGAGGGCAGAAGGTTTGCAGGGGAATGGATTTCTTTCTTTCTTTCTTTCTTTTTCTTTCTTCCTTCCTTCCTTCATTTCTTTCTTTCTTTCTTTCTTCTTTCCTTCCTTCCTTCCTTCCTTCCTTCCTTCCTTCCTTCCTTCCTTCCTTCCTTCCTTCCTTCTTTCTTTCTTTCTTTCTTTCTTTCTTTCTTTCTTTCTTTCTTTCTTTCTTTCTTTCTATTTTTTCTTTCCACATTGGTTGTTCAGGCTTCTCTCAAACTGCACAACAAGGGCCATGCTCTCAGCCTGGGCCTCCCAAACTTCTGAAATCACAGGCTTTCCATTTTGTTGACATTCTGGTGTTTCTGCTGGGTCTTGAACT
>NW_006974809.1:2208-3190 GCF_000164805.1 Carlito syrichta | reverse complement strand
TCCTGCAGTGGCTGTACCTGTTTCCACTCCAGTCTCTCCAATCCTCACCAGCATTTGGCAACATCAGTCTGTTTTATAAGGGATGGTGATGGCTCACTGAGCAGCATTCATGATGCGGAAAGAGGAAATAGTTCTCCATAGGACAGCGTTATTAAGGACAGGATCATTACTCCCTGGAGGCTTGCTCCTTCTCTCTAAGGCTTAAGGGTTTATAACCAGCTCAGCCATAGTTTAAGTGAGGTTTATTCACTTTTTTCTCTTTCTTTACTTTTTTTAATTGGTAAAGATTAGGGTCTCGTTATGTTGTCCAAGCTGATTTTGAATTCCTGTCCTCAAATATTCATTTGATGCCTGCCTTGTCCTCCCAAAGTGCTGGGATTAAAGGTATGGTCCACTGCATTCACCCCATTTATTTTCTTTTTTATCAGAGCACTTTCACATACTCTTTCACAGCCAATCCTGATCAAATCCTGGTGAGGAATTCTAACAGCTGTACAGAACAGCTCAGAGATATGGTAACCTGCCATGGTTCACAGGGCAGCCTCACCATCCCAGTCCTCTGAATAAATAGATGCTCCAAATCTGAGCATATCAGATGACCTGTTGTACATAAAAAGAAAGAAAACTTTTGGGAGTCAGCCTTGGAGGCCCGCCTGATTGACAAAGTCCAGGTACGCTGAGGACCCCCGGCCGTAAAGCGAGTCCGGGCAGCTGAGGCCCTTCTGTCTTCTGTCTTTGCTGTTGGTATGGCTGAAGAAATTCTGTGCAGTCGTGGAAGAAGAAAATGGCATGTTTATGCGAAGTACTCACAGCTAACCTGGAAATGTCATGGTTCATTTTTCCATTTCCCACTGTGCCGCTTGACCTTTTCTAACATATGTAAGGGTTAAACTCTGAAACACATCAAGAATGATTTCTTTCACTTGGTTATAAGTTACTAGATATTGCTTAAGTAATAATGATATAAGTATATCCACTCCCT
>NW_006974809.1:0-817 GCF_000164805.1 Carlito syrichta | reverse complement strand
GTAGGTCCAGCTACTTGGGAGGTTGAAGTGGAAGGATCATGTGAACACAGGAGGTTGAGGCTGCAGTAGCTGTGGGCAGGCCGCTGTACTCCAGCCTGGGTGACACAGTGACACTTCAACTCAATAAATAAATAAATAAAAAAGAAAGAAACATGAGTGGTTTAACTGGATAACCTGCTGGGTAACTTCTACAGAAATTATCCTATATGGCATTCCAATTCCATGCCCTATTTAAGAATTTCTCCACTACCAATCTAAGCCCATACATGAACTCAAAACAGAAAAAAAAAATGCTTAGAAAAAAGGGGGTCTCTGGTTGATAAAAAAGAGCCCATATTGCAAATACATTTGCTAGTGTTCAGTGACATTTAGTGAAGTTGAATTTCATATCATATTTTACTTTATTTTTATAGAACTTTATCTCACAGAACGTTATTTTTGTTCTATAATCCCATTAGTCAAAAAATAAATTTATTTCATCTGGAATGTAGTTACACTATAGTCATTAAAAAAAATGGTAGTATTTACAAAGCATTAGCTTTGGGGTATATTTTATAAAAAACACCGCTCACTGTTCTTATCTCAGATTTATCCATTATATAAGTTCTGCTATGAGTTTTATTTATTTCAAGAGTCATCCTACTTTATTGTTTAAAATCAGCTTTCAGAGAACAAATATTTTCACAATTGATAAAACAATTCTACTTCACGTTTAAAACGTCAAGGTCTACATAAAGGATAAGGCACTTTACATTCTATATAAACAAATAGTAGTTTAATAATAAATAGATAGCAAATCCATTCAAAGGAAAGGTCT
>NW_006974808.1:2332-3451 GCF_000164805.1 Carlito syrichta | reverse complement strand
CGCCTTCGGGGTGGAGGAGGGAAGGGGAGGACGGAAGTGGGGGATGAAGGAGCGGGGAAGAGGGAGTGGGAGGTGGAGGCTAGAAGGAGGCGCCAGAGGAGGGCTTGGCTCTCCAGGGAGGTCGGGCCTGCCCACGCGCCCTCGAGGGTCCGACGTCCTGGCTGCCCCAGCACATGCGCGGGTCGCTCTGGGTGGCCAGGGGCCCTGGGCCGGTGCCGGCCGCGCTGCCCACCTGGCCAGGGTACCAAGGCCGGGCCGGTCCTGGGTGTGGGGCCCCGGCGTGAGGCGGAGGGTGCCCGTGGGAGAGGCTCGATGCTGCCCTGAGCTCGGCCGGCTGCTCATGCCCGGCCCGCCCGACCTTCTCTATCCCCAGCCTGGCCCTGCCTCGCCGGTGCTTCTGTTCCCGCGATCGAGGCCTGCTGGGGGGTCTGAGCCCCCCTGGGAGGGAGGCCTGCGTGGGGCATCTGTATGGGGCGTGTCCGCGGCAGTCCCTCCAACCACGCGCCCAGAGCGGAGGCCCTGCGCCATGGGTGCCAGGGCGGGCCGGCTGGGTGTCCTCACGAGAGCTGGTTCTGATCCTGGCTGCTGAGGCCCACAGCCCCACGTCATGCCCAAGACGTGTGCCGTGGGCGCTCTGCTCCGTGTCAGCTGTGAAGGGGAGTGCTAGCACTGGCCTCCCCGAGCGTGGATGAAGTGTGGGTGTGGGCACTGTGTTCCCTGCACAGTGTGATCGGAGACAGGGTCTCCTGGTGTCGCCAGGGCTGGAGTGCAGTGGCTCGCTCACAGCTCCCTGCAGCCTTGACCTCCTGGGCTTAACTGACCCTCTCGCCTCAGCCTCCCAAGTAGCTGGAACGACAGGTGTGCACCACCACGTCCAGCTATTCTGTAAAACTTTTTGTAGAATGAAGTCTCAGTCCCTTGCCCAGGATGGTCTCCAACATCTGGGCTCAAGCGATCCTCCCACCTCAGGCTCCCAAAGCGCTGGAATTAGGTGTGAACCACGATGCACACCTGGCCAACTACCCTTTACCCATTTTTGGCACTGATTCTATTCAGTGCTCACAGTGCCCCTTGGAGGAACTATACTTGTCACATGGAGGGCATTTCAACTGGTGGTGC
>NW_006974808.1:0-762 GCF_000164805.1 Carlito syrichta | reverse complement strand
ATGATACTTGTCATTTTGTTCTGTCTCTGTGTCATACTGGCAGTGTTTGCCAATATAATTCTTCTTGGTTTGTTTTGAGCTGGAGTCTCACTCTGTCACCCAGGCTGGAGTGCAGTGGCACACTCATGGCCACCCCAGCATTGACTTGCTGGGCTCCAGTGATCCTTTTGCCTCAGCCATCCAAGTAGCCAGAACTACAGGTGCATACTCCCATGCCCAGCTAATTTTTGACTTATTGAAGAGATGAGGTCTTGCCAAGTTGCCTGGGCTGGTCATGAACCCACCAGCTCAGGCAATCCACTCGCCTTGGCCTCCCAAAGGGCTGGGATGATAGGCTGAGCCACCGAGTCTGACCATTTATTTTCTTTTTTTTTTTTAATCAATATTTTTTATTTTGATATTGTGGGGTACAGTTAAGGGTTAGGTATAAAAATATGCTTCATTTAGGCTCTCATGTTGATAACAGGTGTCTCCCTGTCCCCAGACAGATGTTTACTACCATTAGTCCCATCCCACTCCCCATGGTTTTCCAACCACTGTCAGTCATTTTCTTATGGTAGTGCGTTGGATGATCAAGGTCCACTATATGAGTGAGAAAATGTGATACTCAGATCTTTGTTTCTGTAAGAAATCACTCAGTATTATAGACTCTAGCTCCATCCAGGTTGCTGTGAAATTCATGATTTTGTTCTCTTTTATGGCGGCATAGTATTCCATCATGTATAAGTACCACATTTTTTTAATCCAGTCCTCTTTGATGGA
>NW_006974807.1:0-617 GCF_000164805.1 Carlito syrichta | reverse complement strand
TTTGAGCATGAATCTGGAAAATGGAGTCCTTATTTACAGGCAACTACATGACGTTTTGCTAAGAAAGAATAAGGAATCTGGGTTACACGAGTCCTCAATCCCAAAATTCTACAGAGCATCTTGGAAAGTTATAAATTGATAAAAGTTTCGAAGCAAGATGTATCTAATGAGAGTCCTAATATACAGGAAAATACACAGCCCATTGCCAAGGAAGAAGAAGAATCGTGGTTATAGGAGTCCTCACTCCTTAAACTCAACCGGCCATCAGCTGTGGGCTAAACAAGAATCAGGGTTTTGAAGCTGGAACGTAGGTAATAGGAGTCCTCATATGCAGAATCTACATGATCTCTAGCTAAGGAGAAATAAGAAAACTCTTTTACCTGGTTCCTCCGTCACCATATCAACATGACATCTTGATAATAGCAAAGCAAGAATAAGGGTTTCCAAACAGGATTCTGGGAAAAGGGAGTCCTCATATACAGGACATTACACGGCCCCTCGGTAAAGAAGAAAAAGGAATCTGTGATACACTAGTCCACAATCCGAATAAAACTCAGGGTGTCTTGCTGCGGTATAAACAAGAATCAAGGATTCGAACTCGTCTCATGTTCAGAGAT
>NW_006974806.1:0-762 GCF_000164805.1 Carlito syrichta | reverse complement strand
TCCTGCCTTGTTCCTCAGGGCGGACCTGCTTGCTTTTCCCAGGGACCGCTTTGGGGAAATGACGGGCATGACTCTCAAAACTTTGGGGCACAGGGACTACTGGGTGGCTCACGCATGTCTCTTCAGCAATTTGGGAGGCAGGGCAGGAAGACGACTAGAGTCTGGGAAATTCAAACCCAGCTGGGCACCATAGTAACCCACACCAAAACCTCCAAGCACAACCCAGAAAACCTTGGGTGAGTACAGGCATTTAAAGGAGGATCGCCTCCAGACCAGAGTTCAAGACGAGGCAGGAGACCGGGATGTCAAGCAAATGGAATACCTGTGATCATTGGAGTTTGGGAGATTGAGGCTGAGAAGTTGAACCAAGTTGGGTGGTTTGAGAGCAGCCTGGGAAACCTAGTGAGGAAAGAAAAGTTAGAAAAAAAGAAAGAAACAAAATCGAAAGAAAGACAGGAAAGAACGAAAGAAAGAAAGAAAAAGAAAGAAAGAAAGAAAGAAAGAAAGAAAGAAAGAAAGAAAGAAAGAAAGAAAGAAATCCATTCTTCTGCAAAACTTCTGCCTTAAGTCTGTCCCTGCCCACCCACCCACATGTGAAGGTCCCCCAAGCTTGGCCCCTTTCACCCACAACCCCCACATGGCTGCTCCCACTTTGCTGTGGGAGTTCCCAAGGCTCCCTGGCCACGTTCCTGCTGGCTCTCCTCTCCAAGGTGTGAAATGTGCCTCGGACAGGCCAACCCTCTGACTCGGCAACAAGGACCT
>NW_006974805.1:0-774 GCF_000164805.1 Carlito syrichta | reverse complement strand
CAGCCTGGGGCACATTTCTCAACTGAGATAGGAGTGCCAGCAGGTACCCGGCCAGGGCGGGTTGGGAACTACCACAACAAAGCAGGGGCAGCCATTTGGGGACATTAGGGCTGGAAGGTGCCGAGCTTGGGGGACCCTAACGTGTGGGGGAGCAGGGGTGAAAAACAGGGCAGAATGTTTGCAGGATAATGTATTTCTCTTTCTTTTCTATCTTTCTTTCTTTCTTTCTTTCTTTCTTTCTTTCTTTCTTTCTTTCTTTTTCTTCCTTCCTTTCTTTCTTTCTTTCTCTTCCTTCCTTCTTTCTTTCTTTCCTTCTTTCTCTTTCTTTCTTTCTTTCTTTCTTTCTTTCTTTCTTTCTTTCTTTCTTTCTTTCTTTCTTTCTTTCTTTCCTAACCTCACTAGGTTTCCCAGACTGCTCTCAAACCCCCCAACTCGGGCCATCCTGTTGGCCTGGGCCTCCCAAGCTGTTGCAATCACAGGTTTTCCATTTTGTCGACATCCTGGTCTTCCTTTCTGGTCTTGAAATCTGGGCCTGAGGCGATCCTTTCACCTAGGTCTGCCCTCACCCCAGGTTTTCTGGGTTTTGCTTGGGGTCGAGGTTGGGGCTTGCTCTGGTCTCCAGTCCAATCTTGGTTCCCAGGCTTCAGCCATTTTCCCATTTTGGCCTCCCTGAGTGCTAAGGAGACTGGCGTGAGTAGATAGGTCACTCCCTCCTGACAGCTCGAGAGTCTCACACTTCTTTCCCTTAGGGGGCCCCTGGGAGGAGCAATCGAG
>NW_006974804.1:0-796 GCF_000164805.1 Carlito syrichta | reverse complement strand
ATGGAGTTAGGGGTTTGAATATCTCACTTTCCAGCTGCTATCGAAGCATTTTTTGACTCAAATTGTATTTATTAGAATAAATCACATCTTGATATGCCTGCGGTAGTCCTAGTAGTTTACACTGGGAAACACTCACATAATCATTCATAGGATTCCTTTTAGCCTCCAGTGCCTTGGGATGATAAATTATATGGTTAAACTTTCTGTAATAGAGTTGGAAATGGAAGTGTTGAGCAACTTGGCGAGACCTCATCTCTACAATAAATCAAAAACTCAGCCAGGCGTGGCAGCACATGCCTGTAATTCCAGTTACTTGGAAGGCTGAAGTGGAAGGATCACTGCAGCCCAGTGGATCGAGGCTGCAGTGGCCGGGAGCGGCGACTGCACTCCAGTCTGGGTGACAGAGTGAGACTCCAACTCAAAAAAGAAAAAGAAAAAGAAAAAGCATTCTCTATTTGTTTGGCACAGTTTCTATTGACAACCATCTTGTAACAAGGTGAGGGTCAATCTGAAACCAAGAAGGGAAGGGCCCAGGAGAAGAGCCCTGAGGTCCTGATTTTCCTATGCCTGGAGCCCATCCTACCCATGGAGTTCCAGAAGTGTGAGGTGATTAAGTATTGTTCAAGACCATTTGAATCAGACTTCTCTTGTAAGCAAAGACATCCTAGCAAATACACTGATTTTTGTGTGCAACTAAGTCCCAGTAGCATCTTCTCTCCTTTGACAGTAGTGAAGAAGATGCATTTAACATTTTGTGAGTTAATATTTTTTAGTCTGATGTCTTATAATTTAATGT
>NW_006974803.1:0-5507 GCF_000164805.1 Carlito syrichta | reverse complement strand
ATAGCAGTGAATTTTGGTTGAAGAAATGAAGCCAAAATGGAGCCCAGATGTATATTTGTGCAGAATAATAAAACTGAAGGAAACTTTGCCTGACTTCATAGTTCAAGTATGCAACACTGCAAGTTTCATAGGAAAGCAGTTCATTGAGAAGGTTACTAGCTCTACAGTCATACAATGTTCACTGATGTTCCTGTGTGAAGAGACCTGATGGCACAATTACTGACAACCTGACATGGCCCTGCCTTGACATGACTTGGTTTGGGAATGTGTATAAAGCAACAGCATGTTTACCAGAAGTCTTAGGAGAGCCTACATAAGCAGGGAGCAGTGGGTATGGAGATCAGTGCCCACAACAGACATGTCATAAGAATGGTCTGCACAGAACTGGGGAAAATTACAAACAACAGCAATAACTAAAACAACGAAAACAGCAGCAACAACAAAATTCCCTAAGTATGTAGGGGTTTCTGCTTTTCTAGTCTGGCTCTTATAAACTCAGTATGTAATCAAACCATAGCAAATGTCCAAGGGAAAACCCTAGACGGGGGTAGATGTTGCCCTTTGCAACTACTGAGACTCCCTGAAATGGGTTATCCTTTTCCAAATGGTTCTACCATCTGTGACAAGTTGGAACTTACATCCAAATGCAAGGTTGATAAATACGACAGAAGAATTAAAATCATATGAACATCAAGTCAACTAGACAATACACTTTTCACTATGGAATTTTAGGTAATCCACTTCTCATTTCTCCAACCACTTTCTTGCAATTCTGGACCTTATGAAGATTATTCTTTCAACTTTTATATATTCTTAGTATTTCTATGTAGTGAGAAATGGCTAGTTTTGGCTGCTGATTGGATTTGTTTGTTTGCTGCCACATCATGGTTTGTTAACATAGACAAAGATACATTTTTAAATTTAGAAATATTGTGCATTGACTCTATCCATACCACTGCACTTGTCAGGAGATTTGCAGTGTCCTCTAGAGAGGACATTCCCTTGTGAAATTGCGATAAAAGCTCTGGCCTTGCCTTGACTAATCAGGGCACTTCAGTTCAACTTCTCAAAATGAGATTCCCTGCTCAGCTACTTGGGCTGCTAATACTCTGGGTCCTTGGTAAATACAGAAAATTGACAGGAAAGGGAATGGGATTTGAGGATAAGCTCTGTCAGTCCCATGGTCTTCAATATTAATTTTGTTGACATGTTAGATGTGCATGTCTTGTCCTCCTGGATAGGACATGGGATGTTTTAATATGTGAGAGAACCGATTCCAGAAGGAACAAGGGCCTGTGCTCTGGTGAAGACTCTGACACAGAAACAGAGAATGGTGTAAGTGACTTCTAGAGTTTCCTTGTACTTTGAGCATATATGATCTCCTTTGAAACTGATTTTTTTTGGTGTGTACATCAAACTCACATATACAAAAAATTATTTAGCCTTAAGTAACTGAAGAGAAATGATGAAAATATTTATATATAAACTTGTACTTTCCTCTCATTATTTTGGAATCCAGAGGGGTGTTTTCATGACCCAGACTCCACTTTCCAGGTTACTGGAGAGCTTGCCTGTAGGTCTAGTCAGAGCCTCCTATACAGTGATGGAAATATGAGTTTAAATTGGTACTGCAGAAGCCAAGCCAGTTTCCGTAGTTCCTGTTCTATAAGGTTTCTGGTTTTCTAGTGTCCCAGACAGGTTTAGGGGCAATGGGTGAATGAGAGATCTTAAATGAGCTAAATGAGCAATTGTTAAAATCAGTAGGGTTGAGGCTCAGAATGTTGGAGATTATCACCTCCAACAGGCTCTGCATATCCTCCCACAGTAGTACAACCCCAAACAAAATTATTCTTACTTGGATAGTCCTACCTGCCCAAACTTATTTCTTCACTGGGGATCACTCTACATAGGTTTTTTGAATCTTTGTAACAAAAAAGGAATATGCCAAAGAATTCAGGGGAACTGGACTATGGGTGCCTGGTTATACCTCAAGCACCACACTTAAGACCCCAACAAATATAGCAACCTTAGCATGGCAGAACCTACAGGAGAATTCATGGGTCCAAGTTCCCTCTGAGTGAAAAGACATGATGAAGAGAAGGCTGTCTTGAAAGTCTATTATAGTCCTCTCTCCCTTACATATGTTTGCCAGTTACATTCATTCAGCATAATAGTAACCTAATTCAGGTTGATTCAAGACAGCATAATCCTGCTACAATTGTTGGTATTGTTTTGGCTTGGTAGTTACAAGTATATTTCAGCAGGATAATATTTGGTGATATTAAGACATTCTTTCTCCCCATCTCAATTTTTGTTTTCACTAGTTCTTAGTACTTGTCTCTCTCTAGGACTGAAGAAGGCACAGGGTTTTGTACTACCGCTCTGAGCAAAGTAACCAAGAAAAATAATTAACATTCTTGGTTTTTGGCTTTGTTTGTTTGTTTTTGCTTGCTTGTTTGTTTTCCACTGGCAGAGAAACTTCAGTAACATTGTTTACTAATAAAAGTCAAATGCCAAAATTCTTTGTGCAACATCAGTCAAAAGTGATTGAAATAAAAAAAATTGGGGGTTTTCTGAATTCCAATGCTGCATTTAAAAATGCAACCAAGAAAAAAAGTGTTGTGCATAGAACATACAAACATATACCACATTCAATAGAATTTTGAAAATACAAAATGTAAATTCTATGTAAGTGATTTTTTTCCCTGTGAAAAAAGAAGACTATGAGGCCTTTGGGCACAGGAAGTCAATCCAAATTTGAAGCACATCATAGAGGTCAGCTGTTGCCACAGTACCTAGTTCTGTGGATGACCATTTTGGGGCAGGTTCTGGTGGAGTTGGGTTGAAAAATGACCTCCGATAAAAGCTCTGATGTATGTCTTTGAGAGAATCACATAACTTAATTGAGGAATCCTTGTGTGGTGCTCAATGCTGTGTCCTGATGCCACTGAAAGCTTACAGTGAAGTGATGTATCACCCAGGGCTCGAGGTCTTTAGTGACTCAATGGTTTGTAAAATTCCTGTTCAAAAGCACCAAAAGTCATATCACACAGTCCTATTTAACCCAGTTAGGTATAAGTAAGTTTTAAAAATTTGAATCTAGTCCCATTATAAAGCTTAAGATGATTGGTCTCATTTTGTCTCCCATTGGGGAAAACCATCATTTAGTAATATGATGTTATTTAGTTAATGTGATGAGTATGTTGACCAGATGGCTAAGCTAAGACTGGGAAGTTTAACGGAAGATGCAGTTGTGGATGTCCCAAGAGTTATGTCTTGGGACAATCAAGTGCAGCAATAAAGGAGGAAACTCCACGAGAATGTTGAAGGTTTTACTAGTCTTTTTGAATTATTCAATCAGGCATTATTTCCATTCCATATATCATAATGTCCCAGGAAAAACCCCAGCCTGTATTAAAGGCTGAACTCCTGTTCAATTCATTAAGACAGTTCCATGTAACTGCCAAAGATCAGGTGAATTATTTTTCCCCTGTAGAGTACCACTGCCAGTGTTACATGAGAATCTCTACCAATATCAAATTTGGAAAATGAAAAAAGTAAAAAAAAAAAAAAAAGAAAAAGACAGGAGAAAATCAACTTACCTACAAAAGCCTGTTGTTTTCTCTGGAGCTGTAGGTCATCTTTGTGTCTTCCATAGTGCTCTAAGGTATTACATGTATGATTTTTAAAATTTACCTATTTGCTTTTTTCTTCATGTAGTGGAATTTTTCTGTTGATGTTCTAAAACTGATTATATCCTGATTGAAAGTAGAAGTTTTATGTTTTTTAATTAAATTATATTGTAGAGATATAAGCACTGGCATTGCATTACAAAACATTAAGGTCTACTCATGCAAATATAAAAAATGAAGGAATACAATAACTGAAGAAATGATGATGATCAGATCACCTTGAAAATGGTGGTGAAAATGAATATGATTTCTGAATTAAATAATAATATATAGAAATATATGTATAAGCCATAAATTAACTCCACTTAAAATAATGATCTAATAATAATTTTGACCCAATTTTTTTGGACACTTAGGCTGTCTACCTAACTTGGCTATTGTGAATAATGCTACTTTGAACACAAGAGTGCAGATATACTCTAATTTCATTTTCTTTGATTATATACTCAACAAAGGATTATCTGGGTCATATTGGAGTTCTATTTTTATTAATTGGAGACCTTTATACTCTTTTTTGATGAAGGCTATTCTAATTTACATTTTGCCAATGGTATATAAGGGCTTTCTTTTTTCCACACCCTCGCCAACATTTATCCTCTCACTTTTTGACAGGAAACATAATACAGGTGTGAGGTTAAATTTAACTGTGACTCATTTGCAATTGCCTGATAGTAATGTTGAGCAATTTTCATATACATGTTGGCTAATTTTATACCTCCTTAAGGGCTCTCTTTAACTGTGTCCTTCCTTTTCCTGATAATGGAGGGCAGCACAGGTCTTTAAGTAAACTCTGAGTAAGGCCCTTTTGTGTGTGCACCTCTAAACTCAGGACCTGGACATAAATGGCACTGGATAAGCTTGGGGAAGTGATGTAGTTTGTGACCACTAGGGAGGAAGAACCAGAAAGAGAGAGAAAGAGATACAAAAAAGAGAGAAATAGAGTGAGAAAGGTGCATACACTGAGATATGACTCTGTAATAGTTTAACAAATTGAATATGGTGTTCAAAATATTTAATCTCTTCCCCTACCCCAGACTGCCTATAGCGCCTGGCTGTCTTGCACTCTATGGCAGACCAGAGATCAACTGGAGCCCAGAGTCCCATCAGTGGAGAGAGAGAATCCAGGAGAGTCAGGGAGGAGGCCCATGCCCGATAAAGAGGTGCCCATAGCAGCCATTTCCTCTGTTCCAGGACCAGGCAGAGACAGCATCGCCTGCCCAGTGCAGCACAGCTCTGCCCAACCTCCAAATTGGGACGTAAGATAATCACATTAAACAGGGAGAGTTAGAAACCCTTCCCCTATTCTAGATTGGACACAGACAGGTCAGATCTAAGTGGAAGACCTGACAGGCATCAAACTGACTGAACCCAGATCTGACACTAGCTGTGAGCAACCCTACTAGCCTGCAACGAGAGCTAGAAATCAGAGCTGATAGGACATTGGACTCACAGAAACAATCTCAGAGCAAGCTTGATTAATTGTTTTTACTTTTTAAATTTTTATTCTTTGTCTGTTGGTTTTGCTCATATTTTGTTTGTTTTATTTTTCCCTTGCTTTTCTCTTTTTTTCCTCTTCTCTCTGTTTTTTGATAACATTTTTGTACTTGCCCTGTTTCTGTTATTTTAATGATTTCTCTCTTTTTTAAAATTAGACTTCCTAGTTGTGTAGGGTAGTTGTAAAACAATAGGGAGGTTGGTTGCCTCGTGTGTTTGTATGATCATCTGTAATGTTTTAGTTTTTGTTTTATTCTCTTTTGTCTTTGTATCTCTTTTCATTTGTTAGTCAGTAATTTTGTCAATTATCCCTCTTTCCCG
>NW_006974802.1:0-823 GCF_000164805.1 Carlito syrichta | reverse complement strand
GTAATGGAGAACATATTCAGTATATGGTGCTGGAAAACGGCTGACAACATGCACAAGAACGAAACAAGACCCCTATCTATCACCATACACATTAACTCTATAGGGATCAAAGAACCAAACCTAAAACAACAAGTTATAACAATCTTAGAAAACGCAGAAGACACCATTAGGGAAACAGGAATTGGAAACTAATTCCTCTTCAGGGTTCTATATACCCATGGCTTAAGACATAAGTAAGAAATATGGGAACTCATCAAATTCATATACTTCTGCAAAAGAAAGGAAACCATCAAAAGGGCAGGGATACAGCCAACAGAATGGGAAACACGATTCTCAACCTATACATCTGCAAAGAGGCATTACATCTAGGATCTAAAAGAAACTCAAACACTCCGAAAAATCCGAAAAACATTCCCTTTGAAAAGAGTGCAGAATATGTGATTGGACAGTTTTCATAAGAAGAGATACGGGCAGCCAGCAGATACATGAAAATTGCTCAGCCTCACTCATCATCAAAGAAATACAAATGAAACCACTTTGTACTACCACATACTTCTGTAAGACTGGCCATCATTAATAAAACAAACCATAACAGATGCAGGTCAGGATTTTGGAAGAAATGAATGCTTCTACACTTCATGTGGACTGAAAAGTAGAGCAGTATCTTTGGAAACCGTGTGGTGGTTTGTAAAGGGACAGGACCTTGACCTACCATGTGACTCAGATATCCCCTCTAGAGAATATACCTGGGAGAATGAAATCATTTACTGAAAGGTACCTGATTCTTATGTTTTTTGCAGATCTAATCACAATTCCAAAAAAA
>NW_006974801.1:0-705 GCF_000164805.1 Carlito syrichta | reverse complement strand
AATACGTACTGAGTACTAATGAATTATTGGATTATAAAAATTACTACGTTATTCATTCTAGCTAAATGTATTTCATTGTTATTATAGTAGTAGTATTAGTATTGAGTTGGGGGGTCTCACTCTGTCATGTGGCTAATTATATATATAAAACGGATAAACTATATATATAAAGTATATATATATATATATATATATATATATATATATAAAAACTAAACATGGCAGAAAAAAACAAAGCTTGCACAGGAAGAAACATCATGATCATAGTACTCTACATGACTCAGCAGTTAACAAAACTGTCATATTGTCTATATTGGGAGGTTAGGGGAAGAAATTAAGAGGAAGAGGCTGAATTTTTATCATCTATAATAAAAGTCAATAAATACTATCTAAAATAGAAAAATCAAGAATAGCAGTATAAGAATTTTATTTATAATATAGATGTAATTGTTAGAAGAAACAGTTAAATCTATTGAAGGAAGTTTCCTCTGAGGAACAGCATGGGAGTTGAGACGGGTGAGGCAAGGCACTATGCTTTGTGCTATGAGAAATCCTATAGCACTATGTGCTTTTAAAAAATGACACACACATATTACTTTAATAACAATGGTTAATTTAAAATATACGTGCTTTTTATTTAGGTATCTACATACATAGTGCCTGTCACTTGGAAACTACTCAGTAGTTTGTAGTTACTTTTATTGT
>NW_006974800.1:0-752 GCF_000164805.1 Carlito syrichta | reverse complement strand
CCCAGGAGGCCGAGGACAGAGGCTGTCTGAGCCCAGAGGTCAAAGACCAACCCAGGCAATGTGGCCCAGACCTTGTCTCAGCACAAGGTACCCAAAATCGAGTCAGGCGTGGTGGCTTCTGGAGTCCCAATTGCTTGGGGACTGAGGCTGGAGGATCATCTGTGCCCCACAGGATGAGGTCCAAGGAGCCATGTCACGTCGCCGGACCCCAGCCTGTCCAATGGAGACTTGGCACCAAAGAGACAACTCCCAAGTGCATCAGGACGGGCATCCACGACTCCCCAGGAAAGGGTCCACATGGGAGGAGGAAGATGAAGTGATTGGGACAGAAAGGGGTCCTCCTCCTGCCCAAAGGTGGCAGACAGGGCATCTGGACCCTGGGCTGGCTGTGGTGTTTTCAGACCACTTTGATCACACTCTGCTGGATGGCCATTCTAGCTCTGGGATGCCTGTTCCATGACTCACACATGTCTTCACTGTGGGGCACAAGTATGGAGTGTTGAGGCAGGTCTTCTGGGGCGCCTGACTGTATGCTCCAGATGGACATTCCTGGTGGCCACCTTTGTTACCTCCTTTGAACGACAGACTAGAAAGTGACTTTTCCTCTTTCATCCCTGAGGGTGACACCTCGCACACTGTGGCAGGGTTGCTGGTGGTGGTTGTGGTGATGATGATTATTATTATTTTTAAAAATATTTTTTATTATGGTTTTGTGGGGTACCATTAAGGGTTAGATATACAATTATGTTCAT
>NW_006974799.1:0-723 GCF_000164805.1 Carlito syrichta | reverse complement strand
GCTGTTCAGCAGGCTAGACAGCCAGCTTAACTAGATGGTCACCAGATAACCAGCCTGTTAACAAGCCAACTTAACTTCTCAGCCACCTAGCTAGCTTTCCGGCCAACCAGCTGTCTTAACTAACTAACTTAAGTAGATAGCCATCTGACTAGCCAGCTGGCTTAATTGGCTAGCCACCAAGCTAGCCAGCCGTCTAGCCAGGTCTCCTAAATAGCTGCCTTAACTAGCTAGCCAGCAGGCTAGCCAGCTGACTTAATTAGCTAGCTACCTACCTAAACAGGGGGCTAGCCAGTTGACTTAACTAGCTGACGTAACCTAGACATCTGGCTAGCCAGCTGACTTAACTAGCTGGCTACCTGGCTAGCCAGATGGCTAGCCACTTGAATTAACTAGCTGACTTAAGCAGCTAAGCAGCTGGCTAGCCAACTGTATCAACTAGGTAACTTAACTCATTAGCCAGCTGGTTAGCCAGCTGACTTAACTAGCTGACATCACTAGTTAACCAGGTGACTAGCAGGCTTAATTAACTAGCTATCTATCTACGTATCACGCTGGCTTGCCAGCTGATTAATCTAGCTGACGTAAAGATATCCAGCTGGCCAGCCAGCAGACTTATCTCTCTAGCTATCCTGCTAGGCATCTGGCTAGCCAGCCGACTTAACTAACTGACTTAACTAGTTATGTTGCTGACTTAACTAGCTGAGTTAACAAGTCAGCTACCTT
>NW_006974798.1:0-778 GCF_000164805.1 Carlito syrichta | reverse complement strand
GAAAAAATGAAATATTACACTTTAACAAAATTCATATATGTAAAATGGCAGAATCTGTACATTTTTAAAATCAGCACCGAATTCAACATTATATAATTATTATATACAGTTTTAGAATCCATACAAATACCAAAAAAGAAAGCAGTCTAATTAACATCTTTCTGGGACTATCATGTGTTTGGGCTTATGTATCAGAGCCATGACTCTAATTGTTACCTCCCAGAAGCCTTTGGTTCACGAAGAGTCAAAAATAGGATACAGTGAAATTCTGGAGGGTAAAGATAGTCCCTCTGCAGGTTGCACTCCTCTGCCCTCCCTGGTAAAATGACATGGCAAAGGTCTTGACCTTGAGTAATCTACCAAGAAAGGCTTACATTGATTTTAAACTTCTGGCCTCCACAACTGCAGGTGAATAAATTTGTATTGTTTTAAGCCACTACAACTGTGATAATTTGTTACATCAGCAACAGGAAAAATATAATGGGGATTGACTAGGCATTAATACCCACAATTTGTTTGAATTCTAAGAAACTTTTCATATGAACTGTGGCCCAACTTTATTAATCTTCAAAGTAACACTGGCTTATTATTATTGTTGTTGTTGTTGTTGTTATTTGGGTTGGTGTCTTACTCTGTTGCCCAGGCAGGAGTGCAAAGGTATGCTCACAGCCACCCCAGGATCAACCTGCTGGACTCCAGCAATCCTTCTGCCTCAGCCTTCCAAGTAACCAGAACTACAGGCACACTCTACCACACCTGGCTAATTTTTTATTTATTG
>NW_006974797.1:0-420 GCF_000164805.1 Carlito syrichta | reverse complement strand
TGAATCATATTTCCTAAACTATGTACCAGGCAGGGCCGTGAGACATGACACCCTTTCTCAAAGAGAGATTTTTTTTTTTTTTTTTCATTTGTTTATAGTCAACCCAGACTCCATTTCTGCCATCTTCAACTTTGTCCAAGTGTTATCTTTTCAGCCTTAACCCTGAGGTTAAGGGTTAACCTCTTAACCCTGAGGTTAAGGGTTAACCTCTGCATCTAACTTCTGCCATTATTCTTATTCCTGATTATTTTCATAAGCCCATAAAATCTCTTGCCTTTGGGCCATTCTAGTTCTGGACCAGGCTCCTTTTTTTCCCCTCAATTCTTGTCTCCTTTTCCCTATTTTCCTATCTAACCAGTTTTTTCTTTCTGCTGAAAACTTGGATGCCCACCTTTACAAAGATAAACCACAGTTAACACA
>NW_006974796.1:0-756 GCF_000164805.1 Carlito syrichta | reverse complement strand
GAAAATGACTGATGGTGCTGGGAAAATATGGGGGGAGGGGGATGGGAATAACAGTAGCAAATATCTGTCGGGGGATGGGAAAACACTTCTTATTTACAGGGTGCCTGAATGAAACGTCATTGTACACCTAACCCTTAACTGTACCCCACAAAACCATAATAAAAAATACTGATTAATGAAAAAAAAAAATAATGAAACAAAAAACTGGTCTTTGGAAATATAAACAAGATTGATGGGCCCCTAACCAGACTGACCAAGACAAAGAGAGAAAAAGTTCAATTTAACACAATCAGAAACTCAAATGATCAAGTCACAACTGACCCCTAAGAAATCCAAAAGATTATCAGTGATTACCATGCACACTTGTATTGAAATGACCTTGAAAACCTGAATAAAATGGAGGGCTTTCAGACATCACACAACCTCCCAAAAGTGAAACACTAAATAGACCAATAATAACCCAGGAAATTGACTCCATCAAAAGAATAGTACTTACAGAAAAAAAAAAAGGCCTTGACAAGATGGGTTCCCAATGGAATTCTACAATATATGCAAGGAGGAACTGATACCAGTCTTATTGAAATCCAAACCAGGTAAGATCCAACAAAGAGAGAGAACTACAGGCCAATTTCTCTGATGAACACAGATGCAAAAATTTTCAACATGATTCCATCAAATTGAATGTAGCAACACATTGCAAAAATCATTCACCATGAACAAGTAGGATTCACCCATGGGATGTAGGGTTGGTTTAGC
>NW_006974795.1:0-3355 GCF_000164805.1 Carlito syrichta | reverse complement strand
CTAGACAACATAGCAAGCCTCCACCATGGCCCCAAGCAAAATCCAGAAATCCTTGGGTGAGGGCTGGCCTCAGTAGGAGGATTGTCTCCGGTCCAGAGTTCAAGACCATGCAGGAAGACAAGGATGTCGACAAAATGAAAAGCCTGTTTTTGTAGCAGTTTGGGATGCACATACCGAGAGGATGATCCAAGTTGGGTGTTTTGAGAGCACCCTGGACAACCTAGTGAGGAAAGAAAAGAAAGGAAAGAAAAGAAAGTAAGACAGAAAGAAGAAAAGGAAGAAAGGAAGAAAGAAAGAAAGAAAGAAAGAAAGAAAGAAAGAAAGAAAGAAAGAAAGAAAGAAAGAAAGAAAGAAAGAAAGAAAGAAAGAAAGAAAGAAAGAAAGAAAGAAAGAAAGAATTACATAAAGAAAATATGTCAACAAAGAAATTCTTTCACCTGAAAACCTTCTGCCCTCAGTCTTTCCCCCCTCTGCCCCCCAAATATGGGGTCACCCAAGCTTGGCACCTTACAGCCCCAACCTCCCCCAATGGCTCCCACTACTTTTGTGTGGGAGTTCCAGAGACTCTCTGACTGGGTTCCTGATGACTCTCCCCTCTGAGGTGAGAAATGTGCCCCAGGCTGGCCGGACCTTCGACTCAGCAATGAGGACCTTACACCAAGAAAGGCAAGGGACACATCCTTCACCCAGGACATTTCTTCCCCCCAAGTCCCATTTTTTCTGGTTCTAAAACCAGTCACCCTTTGAGCACACCATGAATAGTTGAGAATCTGTGTACAATTCTGATGCTTTTGGAGACAGGGTCTGGTTCTGTGACCCAGGCTGGGGCCCAGGGACATGACCGCCATTTACCAGCAGCCTTGAAATCGTGGGCTTTGGCATTCCTCCCGCCTCAGCCTCTGTAGTGGACAGGACGATGGGCACCACATCCCCAGACCCCCTCTTGGAATGGGTGCTGAGATGGGGTCTCCCTGCAAGGTCCAAGCTGGCCTTGACTTCATGGGTTTCAGTCATCCTCCCAATTTGTCATCCCAGAGTGCTGGGATTCCAGGCATGGTTTGCCATGTCCAACCTTCTGGTTCATTTTAGACGAAGGATCGATGCCAGGCTAGGGGGCTCAATCTCTGTGAATCCGGCTTCTTGGAAGGCCTGTGTGGGATGGTTCACTGGAGCCCAGCAGGCCGAGGTTGCACTGACTGGGAGCGAGCCACCACCCTCCAGTCTGGGCGAGGAGTGAGTCTCAGATTCAAAAAATGAATAATATAAAGAAAGAAAAGAAGACCAACCATTTGTGTATAGAGTTGGGATCATCATGAACAGACAGAGATCATTGGTGAAGGAAGCCACAGTCTTGGTCATAGAGTTCCCAAATGATGGTCAATCAGCAGCCAATCAGGATTGGCTTTGGGAGTCTGTGTCAGGGGATTGCCAGAGCCTGGGATTTCAAGACCACCCTGGGTCTTGTAGCGAGACCTTGTCGCTCTCCAGAATGCAAACACTGAAGTTGCTCGCAGTGGCACCCTTGGTTCTGGCTACACATGATATGGTGGCCTCCATCCAGAGCATTCCTTTGCATCACCGACAGAACGTGTGAGTCCAGGCCGGGCACCATGGATCACAGCAGTCATCCCCATGCCCTGGGAGTTCAAAGTGGGAGATTGATTGCATGAGCCCAGGAGTCAGAGACCAACCCAGGCTTGTGTGGAGAGTGCAGTCAGGCCTTCCGGGGAACATGGCCAAAGGTGTGGGATGGACATGCCCAGTGGCAACCTTTGAAACCGCCTGCAATGACAGGCTGGAAAGTGCCTTTTCCTTTCATATCCTTGAGGGTGACTCCTCTTGCTGGATGGCAGGGGTGGTGGTGGTGGTGATGATTATTATTTGGAGTCGGAATCCCAGTCTGTCTCCCAGGCCAGAGCACAAAGGCATGGTCAAGGCCACCATTGACAGCACCTGCTGGGATCAGGCAATCCTTCTGCATCATCCCCCTGAGTGGCTGGAGCCACACGTCTGTGCCACCACACCTGGCTAATCTTTGGTTTTATATTTGATGGCCGAGATGAGGTCTCGCCCCATATCCCAGGCTGGTGTTGAACCTGCAGGCTCAGGTCGTCCATTCGCCTGGCCAACCAAAAGGCCGGGAGGTCAGTCTGAGCCCCTGAGCCTGGCCTGTGTTTGTGGTGGTGGTGGAAGTTGGTATTATTATTCTGAGTCAGAGTCTTGCTCTGTTGCCCAGGCTGAAGCTCAGGGACCCACTCATAGCCTCTGGGGCCTCCACCAACTGGGATCTGGTGATCCTTCTGCCATGGTCTCCCAAGTGGCCAGAATGACAGACATGTGCCACCATGCTTGGCTCATTTTGGCTTCTTGTAGAGACAAGGTCTCACCAAGGTGCCTGGGCTGGTCTTGAACCTGGGGATTCAGGCCATCCTCTTGCCTCAGCCTCCCAGTTCACTAGGTTGAGCCATGGCAACTGACTTTCCAACCCCTCTCTGGGCCCCACCACAAGGCCCACTCCCTTCCGATTACTGGTGTCAGGAACCAGCCTCAGAGGCCTTAACATTGACAGGGTCTGGAAGACCAAAGACCCCAGGTTGCAGGGCCACTCTAGGCTGCCATCAGCCCTGCTAATTCTACTCATCTTGTTATGTTCACCATTGGTATGCAAAGAGTTGGAGGATGCAAAATATAAGTAGTCTATTAAAGTATCTGTTTGTAGAAACAAGCGATTAGTGAAATGGGAATTTTTCTGCCAAGATACAACCTTCCTCTTGAGTTTCTCTGTCCCCACCCTTTTGGTGTTTAAACCCACAACAATGGTTAAAAACTGCGGGTGGCACTCTCCTACCACTGGGAGCCTTGGGTTGACTGTAAGTCAGTGCTCTCCTTATCCCTCCCAGGGGACTACAGACGCAAATTATAAGCATCATGTTTGGCATCATAATAGTCTTTTAGCTTTAGTTTTTTAAGTTGGTTTCTAATTAGAGAGCTTTGGGGATGTTGTTTTTAAATTTTGCTAATTGTGAAGTGTTATATAGGTATTTATAGCATAACGAAAAAGGTTATCGTGATGATTACGAGTGTTTTAATTTTAGATGTGGCCATTTATGCAAGAAAACAGATGGATGGTCATATAATTTGCGGTATACACAAACTTTTTGTATTTTAGAGTAGGTGACTAATATAGAAAGGTTGAAATAGTAGGAAAGACTTTGTAATTGTATTTAAAAAAATAAAATGTTAGGAAAACATAAATTAGGCATTAAGTTGCTAAAAGTTTAGATGGTTAGGGTTAAAAGTTTGTGAAAACACTTTGTGAAAAGTTCATGCTTTAAAGCTTCTATTAGTGAATACG
>NW_006974794.1:0-784 GCF_000164805.1 Carlito syrichta | reverse complement strand
GTAGGATTGGCTGAGACCTTTGCTGCAATTCCATTGCATCTCAATTTTTCCCCCTTCCATCCCCCCTAATCTACCCCACTCTGCTTCCCAGGGTCCCTCAGGTGTGTTGATTCTGAGCACGCTCTGCAATAAACCTCCTACTGCCATCTCAAAGTCTACTCCTGGGGAAACTGGCCAGTAACCCTGTCTTTAAAACTGGAGTCCTTTCCTAATCAGCTGGATCACAGTTATCTAAAAATATCCTTGATTAGTGTTATATTCCATTCAGAATGGCCTCTTTGAGACAGGCAAGAACTAAGCCAGAACTGTATTTGGTAGAGGGACGGTTGGGGGCCAAAAAGCATGCAGGAGGAGGAGGAGGTGAGGTTCTGGTAGTGGAAGGAAAGAGCAGATAGAGTTCTAAGTGCTAAGAACAAATCCCTGGGTGCTGATCAGGTGGATACTTGCACTAAATTCAGATACAGGGCAGCCTCAAGCAAAACTGTAAACTAGACAACATTTGTTCTACTTTCCAGTGCCTTTTTACTCCATGGAACCATCAGAACCTATCCTCTGCGAAAGATCTGATAAGCTATTTCCCCCTTAGCGTGACTTAAGTCAGCAGATTTGTATTGAGTTTTTTTTTTCTTTCAATTATACAAATATTTGCATTTCAAGTATTTTATGGAATAAAAAATGTGGTCCTTTGTTAAAAGGAATTCTAAGAAGTTAAAGGGAGGTAGAGGCATTAGGGGTAGGAAAGAGGAAGTTTTTCCTCTTCCCAACCACTCAAAATCAGTCTCAA
>NW_006974793.1:0-1014 GCF_000164805.1 Carlito syrichta | reverse complement strand
TCTAGTTTACAGTTTTGCTGGAGGCTGCCCTGTATCTGAATTAGTGGCAAGCATCACTGATCAGCACCCAGGGATTGTTCTTAGCACTTAGAACTCTATCTGCTCTTTCTTTCACTACCAGAACCTCACTCCTCCTCCTCTGCATGCTTTTTGGCCCCCAACCATCCCTCTACCAAATACAGTTCTGGCTTAGTTCTTGCCTGTCTCAAAGAGGCCATTCTGAATGGAATATAACACCAATCAAGGCTATTTTTAGATAACTGTGATCCAGCTGATTAGGAAAGGACTCCAGTTTTACTTAAAGACAGGGTTACTGGCCAGTTTCCCCAGGAGTAGACTTTGAGATGGCAGTAGGAGGTTTATTGCAGAGCGTGCTCAGAATCAACACACCTGAGGGACCCTGGGAAGCAGAGTGGGGTAGATTAGGGGGGATGGAGGGGAGTAGTTGAGATGCAATGGAGTTGCAGCAAAGGTCTCAGCCAATCCTACAGGGAGATCAAGAGTTGAGAGAGCCCTGTAGAGTTGTCCTGAATTGAGTTGAAGTAGACAGCTGGACCTTTATAACCCTGCATGACCAGCCACTGAACATCTTCTTTGCCTGAAAACGGATGTGATCCTGGACAAGGCAAACTCTTCACTCAAAGGCAAATCCCAAAGACAATCAGCTAAGTGCCATCAGCTATCAGCCCTCTCAACAACTGGGGAGACAGTGCTTCAGACTTGGGGAGGGCATCTTAGTGGGACATAATGGTATCTATTAGATTAAGGTCACTGCTCCTTCTAAGTACAGGCTTTCAACCAGGGCTCAGAGAAAGGAAAAATTATTCATTATTTTGTTAGAAACTTTATCAAGATCTGTTCTTCTTTTTAGGCAATCACATCACTGACACTAATATCACTCATGATTTGGTGGTTGCCAATTCAACACACATGGATCAATCTGCACTGGCAACTGTCACATGTATAATAATTCATGCAAGCTTCTGCCTGCTGCCCTGTAAGTGTGGTCAGACC
>NW_006974792.1:0-846 GCF_000164805.1 Carlito syrichta | reverse complement strand
TTCCCAACTAGTTCTGAGATAGTGTGTTGAATTTAGAAGTAGATATAAATAACACTAACTTGTGCTGGTGAAGCAACTCCTTTTTTAAAAAACAAAATATGAGCTTTTTAGGAAACATCAGATAAGGCTTTTTGTATAAAAATGAAGCTGTTTATTTCAGTACAAAATTCAGCATCTCCTTGATTTGAAATGGAGCAATTGATAGCCTATAAGATGATCATTGCCTTTTCTATGACATATGTCAGAAATGGATCTGGTGCTAAATTTTTCATTTCACAGTGGACCAGGGTATTTCCTCAGGATAGCTACAGAAGTTTTCACTGATATGATCTTTTTGAAAGCATCATTTTTAAAAAAAGATATAAAAGTGTTTAAAACAAGAAGCACATGATTATATCATTAGATACAGAAAAAGCTTTTGATAAAATCCAGCATCCCATTTTGATAAATCCTTTGAACACCTAAACATAGATGGAACATACTTCAAAAATAAGAACCATTTATAATAAGTCCATAGCCAATATGCTGCTAAATGGACAGAAATTGGAACCATTTCCATTGAATACTGACAAAAGACAAGACTGTCCATTCTCAACCCTCTTGCTCAACATAGTGTTGAAAGTCTTAGCTAAAGCAACCAAACAAGAGAAGGAAATCAGAGGTATTCAAACAGGAAAATAAGAAGTTAAGTTATCCCTCTTTGCAGATGAAATGACCTATACCTCAAAACCCCAAGAGAATCTGTCAAAAACCTCTTTGCACTGATAAAGGACTTTGGCAAAGTCTCAGGGTATAAAATAAATGTGCAAAAGACAGCCACATTCCTATATGCCAACCTCAATCAGG
>NW_006974791.1:0-823 GCF_000164805.1 Carlito syrichta | reverse complement strand
TTAAGAATCTAGTTATCTCAGTTAGTTAACTCAGCTGGTTATGCTGTTGTCTAGCTAGGTACCTAGCTAGTTAAGCCTGCTGGGTAGCCAGTTGGCTATTTAGTTAAGTCAGGTATTTATGTCATCTGACTAGACTGCTGGCTAGCTAGGTAGGTAGGCAATTAAGTCAGCTGGCTACCAAGTGAAGTCACCTATTTAAATCAGCTGGCTAGCCAGCTTGCTAGCTAGGTAGCTAGGTAGTTAGGTCAGCTGTCTAGCCACCGGGCTAGCTAGTTAAGTCACGTAGGTAAGTCAGCTGACGAGGCAGATGGCTAACTACGCAGCTTGCTAGTTAAGTCATCTGGCTAGACAGCTGGCTAGGTAGATAAGTCATCTAGGTAATTTAGTTGTATAAACAGCTGGCTAACTCTGTAGCAATCTAGTTAATTCAGCTGGCTGGAAAGCAGGCCAGCTAGTTAAGACAGCTAGTTAAGTCAGCTGGCTAGCCAACTGACTAGCTAGGTAGCGTCCTAGTTAAGTCACTTGGCTAGCCAGCTGGCTAGCTAATTAAGTCAGCAAATTAAGAAAGCTGGATATCCAGGTGGCTAGAGAGTTAGAGAACTAGGTAAGTCAAGTTGCTAGCCAGCTGGATAACTGGTTAAGCCAGCTAGTTAGTCATCTGTCTTGCCAGCTGCCTAGCTCGTTAATTAACTAGATAAGTCAGTTGGTTAACCAGCTGGCTAGTTAGTTAAGTCACCTCATTAAGTCATTTGGTTAGACAGCTCGCTAACTCATTAAAAAACTAGTTCAGTCAGATAGCTAGACAGCTGGCCACCTAGTTATT
>NW_006974790.1:6642-12231 GCF_000164805.1 Carlito syrichta | reverse complement strand
GTAGGCACCTAGAATAATAGTAATAACTAAGGCTTGGAATACTTGTTTTCGATTACCTTCTATGAGGCTGTGATGGGCTCAAGTAATTGAGATGCCTGAAGCTAATAGCACGGATGTGTTAAGTAGGGGGACTTCTACTGCATGTTTTGCTGTATCTCCATGCTCTGGCCTGTCCCCTCTTCCTTCTCCTTCCCCCTGCGGTTCTCAGTCAGGCCCTCACCATCTATTGACTCACCTATTGCTCTAGACTTCTGACTTGTCTCCTGATTTTCACTCTTGCCTTCCTGAATCTATTCTCTATGTAACCTACAGAGAAATGTACAATTCAGATAGGCCCATACCATTCTGTTTGTAGCTCCCCAGGTATCTATTTCACTCCTGTCCCTCTGAGCCCTTCCTGATCTCTCTGCAACCTCAGGTTTTTCTTCTCTGTCTCCTGCCCCTGGCTACCCCACTCCCTCTAGGCTGCTTCTTTCCTCAGTACTTTGCTTATGTGACCCCTGTGCCAAAAATATCCACTCAGGCCTGTTCTTTGTCTCCTTTCCCTCCAGGCTAGCTCTTGACTTATTCTGTCAGACTCACAAATAACAGCTTCCTGTAAATATTTGACAAACTGCTCCAACAGATGAATTAGCTGCCCCTCCCTCATGTTTCCTTTCACACCCACTGGATTGCTTTTAAGCACCCATTTATGTGTCTGTCTCCACACTGGAATACATGAGCTCTGCTAGGGCAGAGACCACACCTGACTCATTTCTTTATTACTAGAACCCCAGCACAGTTTCAGGTTAATGGAGGAACCCAAATAAATTTTGGTTGAATGCATGGTAGATGAAACACACACACACAGTCTCTCTCTCTCCCTCTCTCTCTCTTTGATGGATTAAGGGGTTTTACTGGAAGATATAACTCCTAGACTAGCTAATGCCCCAGTTGAGTTGCTATATGTGCCTGCCCTGAAAAGAGCAAGGTTTAGGGATTTAAAGAACTTGAATAAAGGATGATCACATTTGAAGTTCAAAAAGAAACTGGAGCATAGCATAAGGTTATTCATGGAAGCAAAAAAACACAAACAAACACAACTCATGAAATGTGTAAGTAATGACAGAAAGGAAAAAAGAAACAGACATTTATTGAACACTTTGATCAGCAAGCCAGGAAATTGTGAGATGTTTGAAGTATGTTAACTTATTTTATTATAACAAAAGTCCTTCTTAGGTAGGTATTATTGACCCCTAAAAATGCAAAAACTGAAAGTGAGAAAGTGCAAGTAACATATCCCTGTTGTAACACAGTAACCCCAAATCTGAGAGGGCTTCTGCATAATGTTTATCTGTTCCAAAGAAGTCACCCTGAGTCCTAGCAGGAAAAGACATCAGTTTATTAAAACCTACAGGAGATGGCCAGGTACAGTGGTTCAGCCTGTAATCCCAGAACTTTGGGAGGCTGAGGTGAGAGGATTGCCTGAACCCTGGGTTTGAGACCAGTCTGCACAACTTGGTATGACCTGGTCTCTACAATAAGTTAAAAAAAAAACAAAAACCAAGCCAGGCATGGTAGCATGCACCTGTAGTTCTGGCTACTTGAAAGGTTGAGGTGGAAAGATTGCCTAAACCCAGCAGGTCAAGGTTGTGGTGGTTGTGAACATGCCACTGCACTCCAGCCTGGGTGACAGAGTGTGACTCTGATTAAAAAAAAAAAAAAAACACAGGAGGCACTGAGAGTGGCAGGTGGGTGAAGAATCCACACCTTTAGGCACTCTGGCAAGCAGTTTTTTAATCAAAGCAATCAAGCTAATTATTCAAATCCCTATATGGTGAGTACAATCATATTGACTGAGTGATGACTTCATTGTTTTCAGCTATGATTGGTCACCTGAATTCCATAACTCATTGCTGGTAATATGCATACCCTTAGGAGACAACCTTGGTCAGAGGCCACTCCCCAAGGGAGGGGGCAGGGAGAGGGCCAGGTATAAAGGGAAACAGTCTGTCTGAACAAAGCTTCACTCTAGAGCAAATGGTAATAACAGATGAGGTTTGAACCTAGGTCTTTGTGATGCTGTGCTAACACTGATATCCATTCAGCCACACCATGTTTCTTCTAAATATATACATGAGAAATTTTGCTTTTTTCCAGTTCATACTGGGAAGAGAGGGAAGGAACTAGAAGGGCACAGTCAATATTTCCTGATACTATAATAATGATAATAATAACAAACACTTCCATTGTAATTAAAATGCACCTGGTACTGTTTTAAGTAGTCTAGATATGTGGCTCATCTAATTACCTCACTAATCCAGAGTGGGCTTCTGTTGTGAGTCTCTTTACTGTCTAGATGAGTAAACTGAGGCTAAAAGAGTTCAAAAACTTGCCCAAAGTCAAATAGAGTGTAAGCGGCAGATCTGGGATTCAAAACCAGTCGATGTGGGAGCTAACTGGATGCCCTTAGCTAGTCTGCCTCTAAACAACCCCACGTGGGACACAGGAAGAAGATAACCAGAAGAACCTGGAAGAAAAGGAATCGAGAATACACAGACTTTCCCCAGTCACTTGGCAGGTTTTCACTACAACTTTATCAAGAGAAAGTAGAGGTTTGTATCAGCACCTCATTACACAGATGACCTTCACAAGACCTTCAACTTGAGGCTTAATTAGATCCAGAGAAAAGGCTGCAAGTCATACCATTATGTTATAAATTAGACTTCTAGTTCCTGCAGGTAAAATGTGATAAGTTAGGTTTTATTTCTGGAAAACCATTAGAATCAATAAAAATACAAAAACAAACACAAGAAAACATGAAAGAAACACAAATGTAAGTTTTTGGTGTAGACATTTCTTATGTTAAACACAACATAAGTTTTGTTTCTGCTCGTACTAGTTTTGTTGAAGGTTGTTAAAACAGGAATCAATGAAGTTTGTGAAAGGGTTTAGTCTTTTTGCCTCAGCATAACCATTAGAAAACATTCAGGCTGGGCTCGGTGGCTCAGTCTGTAATCCCGCACTTTGGGAGGAGAGGTGAGTGGATTGCCTGAGCCTGCGGGTTCGAGACCCGCCTGGGCAACTTGGTGAGCCCTCATCTCTACAATAAATCAAAAAATCAGCTGGGCATGGTAGCGCATGCTTGTAATTCCGGCTACTTGGAAGGCTAAGGCGGAAGGATCGCCAGAGCCCAGCAGGTCGAGGCTGTGGTGGCCTGGAGCGGCCACTCCACTCCAGTCTGGGCGACAGAGTGAGACTCCAACTCAAAAAAAAAAAGAAAGAAAACATCCAGACATTCTACTGCAGGACAAACAGCAGCCTATCTCATCCCCCTTGGCAAATCTCCTTCAGATGTAAGACCAGGACAGCCCAACCATTCGTGGTTTAGCATAATAATCTCTAGTAAACATTTGATTCCTTCTCAAGGCCAAAGTCATGAGTTTGTGAATTCCAAATATCTAACAAGTCTCTTGTGGGAAACGACTCCCACCCCAGAGAGTTCACCTAATCAGCTCTTTGTGACCCACGTTGGCAGCAATCATATGACTAACCCACCCATCTGCCTGCTATCCATCACCTGGCATCAGTACCTGTATTTGTCTGCCCCTTTGTGATGATGTGGAAGCAGACAACCACCCAATCACCTAATGATCTTTCCCCATCAAGGGGAATGGTTAAAAGGACTCAACCACAAGCAACCATCAGCCATTTCCTTGCTAGACTCTGGGGTAGCCATGTGCTCTTTGAGCTATGGCTGTCACCATGTTTCCAGGCTTTGGTCTCCTCCCCCACCTTGAGGAGGTAAATCTTGTTTACTTTTAAATAAACTTTTCTTTCTTAACCTTTTTGTGTGTCACATTTCTTTTCATCTACTCGAATCTCTGGGATCCCAGTGTGTGCACCACTGGCTTGCTGGCTCTGGAGGTGCTGCACCCCTCTCTCCTGTGCCTCTCACCTCTCCATACACCCTCATCCTATCCGTACCCTAACAGTTTGGATTGAAGATAAATTATTTTTTCTAGCAGACTTCCCTGAAGTGAGCACAGACATGTGTCACTGCTCTAGGCATCTTAGGCTTGAATTCAAAATTAGAGTGATTTGTTTCAAAATATTTTATTCTTATTCAATGTAAATGAATAGAAAATCAGCATAATAAGAGCTGAGAGAGACAGTTTCCACAGTGTCACCTTTTTCAATAATCTCTTGCTTTTCAATTTCAATAGGTTCTTTGACAATGACCTCTACCTGATTTTCCCAATATTGCTAATTATTACAGTCATTACCAACTACCCTCGTCGTTTTGGTATTTTGGGTTCTGATATGTGCTACTAAAAAGTCAGGTATTTTTCTTGATGTGACACCATTATTTTAGAATCCAAATAAATCTGAAATCTGAAAATTATTTGCATATTGATTCCATACATAAAAAGTTCTCTACTGTATTCAAATTTTGTATTAAAAATTAAAACTCCAGATTCCTCAAGAAGAGGAAGAAAATGACAATTGATACAGTAAAGTTTCATTTACATTCTAATCTGGTTCAAAGGCTTTCTGCACAAGAGCTATATACATAATGACAGTTTTGAAATTGAAACAGGTAACTCTGCTTGAAGGATCTAGAGATCCAAGATAAAACCACAGAAAAGACAAAATTGAACCAGGAAAATTTTCTTTCAGACAATGAAACAACTCTCTCTGCAAAAGAGTGTACACGAATATATATATATATATATATATCAATTCCTGAATGTTGTTTAAAAGTTCCCCACAAACAGGAGAAAAAATAATGCAATTATTTGAAGATGAAGAATTCTCTTTCTCATATTTCCTGATGAGAACACACAAGAGCCATTTCAGCAGCTAAAAAAATCTGCAAAAAAATGCTCCTAATTATGATATTAATGCACACCCTGCCTTTAATGTTTTACTTTAACATTTATTTTATTTTTTAAAAATGAGAACATTATATATTTGGATTTTTCATGATTAATTATGAGTTGTATCTCATGTAATATGAGGGAGGACCTCCTCAAAAAAATAGGAATTATCTTTTGGAGGACAGGTCCCTCATAGGACAGGATTCCCCAGCTAGGTAAGTGTTCTAGGAACCCATCAGAATCAGTGTGCCAACTAGCATTGTTGTGAGATGCTGCATTGTGGAAGAATTGTCCAGAGTTGTGGAAAACAGGTTAACTGATTCTGCCACCATGACAACACACCCTGCCTACACTGTGCTGAGTGATTAGCAGTTTTTGAACAAAAACAGTATAATCCCCATGCCCCACCCTTCCTATTCACCTGATCTTGCTCTGAACAACTTTTTATTTTGTTTATCTAAATGGAGAAAAGTCCTCAAAGAGAAATGTTTTCCAATGTAGAAGGGGTGAAACAAAAAACAGTAAAAACACTAAAAAGCATAAAAATTGTGATGAATTAAACTGTTGTAAGCAGTGGAAAAAGCATCTTGATAGGTGAATTGCATCAAATGAAGAATACTTTGAAGATGACTGAAGTTTAAATATGTAAGAATACACTTTTTAATAAGTAAATTCCAATTTGGGGGCCTACCTTGTATGTTTTAGAATAATACTTTATTAATTTTATCTG
>NW_006974790.1:0-6393 GCF_000164805.1 Carlito syrichta | reverse complement strand
CAGTAAATTTTTAAAAATAGCTGGGTGTGGTGATGTGCACCTGTGGTTCTGGCTACTGGAAGGCTGAGGTGGAAGGATCCCCAGAGCCCAGCAGGTTGAGACTACGGTGGCCCTGAGCATGTCATTGCACTCCAACCTGGGCAACAGGGTGATACTCCAACAAAAAAATAAAATTTTATGAATCCTAAGCATGGTTTTAAAAATAGCAATAATGTCAGTATTATGCAAATTAATTACCAAAACGCTGTAATTGTCAATAAACAAAAGAAAAAAAATTTATACAATTGTTTTCTTTTTATTTTAGAACAAAAGAAGACTGTAAAATGAGACTATGCCTGCAAATAAAGCTACGGTAGCTCTCTCATATGTCATTTAGCATTAAATTATACTATCTCTTTGGAAAAATTTCTCAAATTTTAATATGCACAATAATCAACCAAAGGTTCTTATTGAAATATAAGTTCTAATTCAGGAGGTCTGGACAAGGGCCTGGGATTCTGCAAATTTTTACAATCTCCCAGGTGATGTAGATGCTACTGGTTCAGGGATCACACTGTGAGTAGCAAAGCTCTTCTAGAGTCCATCACATTCCACAGAATGGGTTCAGTCATCTGCCATTGAGTATTAGAGATCACCACCAGGTGGCCTTGCATTAATGCCTGTGATTTGTCTGAATGGAAGGGGTGTGCTGAGAGCAGTGGGGAAAGATAAGATGGGTGGGATGATCCTGGAATTAAAAGTTGGCAGGGAATTTGAATTTACATGAAAGAAAATAGTTATAGATTCTTATGAAGGGAGATCTAGGAAACACTCTGCATGTCTGAGAATATTTTCAGCAAATTCTTTCTTCCAGTGAATGCCCCTGAAAGAACACAGATGTAGAGACAGAGCTCTATCCTGGGATTCCTTGCTGTTCTTCCACTCCCAAGAATGGAGTGCCTGGATTCATTGTTAGCTGTGCCATATGCTTCTTCAGGATGCTTCCCATGACAGTGACAGCTTAGGTCAGGTGACCTTCTTGTGTGCCTGCATGGTGTCCATGTTTCTCTTTGATGACTCTGATCTCACTGCATCATAACCATCTATTTGCTCACCTGTATCTCCCCTTTAAACCTGGAGTTCCCCAAGAGCTTGGGTTGCCCATGATTGTCTGCCGTATATATTACACTTAGCGCAGTATCCAACCTTTGGTTGCTACTGATTATTATTTGGTCAGTAAATGAATGAGACCTTCAGGAGATCTCTTAATCTCTCTGAATCCCTTTTTGGTGTTATTGTTAAATTAAGGATGGGCTGAAACAGAATGCATCATAGCTGTGCTCCTGTAGCAGCCCACCTGGTTTTTCATGTTGCTTTGACATCTATGTTGAGACAGTGGATTTTAATGTCTGCTCTGTACACCAAGGCTCTGTTTAACCTAACATGGCTCACAAAGAGCTTTCTGATGTAATGTAGGTCTTGTTCCTGGATTAGGGAGCAGACTTCACCCAAGCGATGACAGCAAAGAATTTCCTCCTTTGTCTAAGTCTTCATTAAGCTGTTTCAGGTGGTGAGGAAATGATTTGCACAAGTTACCTCAGGGAATCGAGTTTGTTGTAAGGAAGCAAAGGATGTGAGGAAATCAGGAACCTTCCTCAGCAGTGGTGCAGGCACTCTGGTTCCTGAGCTTTCCCAGCTGGAACAGCCTACAGTTAACATGGCGATGTCCATAATCAGGTTGCAGCAAAAACTCCAACTCAGTCACTGTAGTCCTCTAAGCAGAAGCACGGAGCTCCCTGAAGCTTTCACTGTGTGCTTCCTCAGTGGCAAGGGCAACAGGTTACCGTGGCACCCAATCTATGGCCTTTCAGATTTTAATGTTTCACCTTCCAATTTGCTGACTTTCCTCATGCCATCTCTTGTTCCAACCAGCAGGAGTCATACAAGTGCATTCCTGAGTATTTCAAATGTCATCATATAGGCAAATTCATCTTATATTTTGTAGGAGAGTACAGTGTCAAAGGATGCTGCAGAGCTAGTCTCTGGGGTCCCTAAGCATTCAAGGTCTTTAAATAGATGTTAAGATATTATGTTTTCATTTTGATAAAATTGTGTAAGTCTGTTAGGGACAAGTTACTTATGAAGGATGGCCACAGCATTTCAGTGTCTGTGTTGCATTTTGGTTTATGATCACTACATTGCCAAGATGTACACTTATGATTATTGTGGGCTAATGGCAAGAAGTAGAGACCACTGACATGGAAATACTAATAATTCCTTCATGCCAAGTAAACGCTGGAGAACTTCACAATTTGTACAAATAGGAGTTTTACAAAAATTCTTTTTTAACTTTAATTTTTTTTTATTTTAAAATTTTGGGGTACATTTCAGGGTTAGGTATACAAATATTCACTGTGAGGTATGCCCCCCTTCCCCAGGCAGATTTCTATTCGAGAAGAGTGGTGAATAGTTGGTCCTTCCCATGACATCAGATAACATAGGCTATGTCAGATATACAAGGTAATCTGTGCAATTTCACAGTTACATATTTACTTTGAGATTGTTAATTTAGTTACAGCAAAACAGCATCATTTATCACATTGAATTTATATTGTCAATTTGAGTTTTTATCATGTCATACTTTTAAATTTTTAATTTTTAATTTGCTTTGGTTTTATGCCATTAAGAATATAAGCATACGATGTTTATCAATGCTTTTAGGTTATATATACTTAAGTAAAGCTATTATAAATACAGCTTAAGCCCAATGTGGAAGCTAAGAACACTCTCCCTTCCTACGAAACCATGACATATTAGTCAAGCTGGAGAGGCAATGAACATCCCTTTTCAAGAGATTACCCCTTGTTTTGAAATATATTCTCCATAAAGCAGCAGGAGGAGGCACATAGCTGACTTCAGAAGAAGGCATCCTTTGTAGGAGCCTGTACTGGTGTTTCTCTCAGATTCCCTTTATTAAGCCAGTTCCCATGTCTCTCAGCTACTGTGAATGATGGCTGCTAAGGAATCATGGCTGTCCTCTTCTCTGGAGAATTGGTGTCAGACAAAAGAGAAATCACATAAGAGAGTACACTTTCCTCTCTCAGCCGAGGACACTCCACAGTCATTGACTGGCTAACTTAAGGATACAAAACACTAGGCCTCTTGACTCAAGGTGGGCTCATCTCAGTTAAAATTTATGCCCCAAATCTCCCCAATGAGATCAACAAAAGCTAAACTCAAAATGAGATCACATCTTGCCTAGCTTCTTTTCCTTCTTTGCTTTTCTTGCTCTTTCTCCTGAGAGCACATCCCAGCATGAACCCAAATTCCTATCTTAGTCTCTTTTTCCAGGGAGTCACATCTAGGACACCTTTCTAAATCCTACTGGGCATTAAGATAGGGCCTGCTGGTTGGGCACAAATAAATTATCTGTGGAAATGATTCTTTCTTCTCTTTCCTTTACCAAAATATAAGCCATATGACAGAGGACCACCAAAACTGTAATGTATTTATTAAAATTGTGCATTTATTCTTACTTAAATTTCAGTCACCTTCAAAGTACTCTCCATTTGATGCAATACACCTAGTGAAACAGTTTTCCACTGCTCAAAAGAGTTTTTTTTTTTTTTTAGTTGGAGTCTCACTCTGTCGCCCAGACTGGAGTGCAGTGGCCGCTCCCGGCCACCGCAGCCTCAACCTGCTGGGCTCCAGCGATCCTTCCACCTCAGCCTTCCGAGTAGCCAGAATTACAGGCGCGTGCTACCACGCCTGGCTGATTTTTTGATTTATTGTAGAGATGAGGTCTCGCTGCCCAGGCGGGTCTTGAACCCCGCGGGCTCAGGCAATCCACTCACCTCAGCCTCCCAAAGGCGAGGGATTATAGGCTGAACCACCAAGCCCAGCTCAAAACAGTTTTTAAACTCATCAATTTTGATGCCTTTTAGTGTTTCTGCTGTTTTTTGTTTCACCTCTTTCAAATTGGCAAAATGTTTCCTTTTGAGGACTTTTTCATTGGGGGAAACAAAAAAATCACTCAGGGCAAGATTGGGTGAATAAACAGAATTGGAATAACGTCATTTTGGGTAAAAAACAAAACAAAACTGCTAAACACTAGTACAGTGCAGGAAGGTGTACTCGTAAATCACCCATCAGGAGATGGGTACATTTGTTGACGGAATTCCCACACCACCAAAAACAAAAACAAAAAAAAACACTCACAAAAGCCAAACTCAGCCTCTCACAGCAAGGCTAGCTGGTACACCAATGCCAATGTGTTCCTAGAGCACTCACCTTGTGGGAAGAGCCTGTACTACAAGGGGCCCGCCCTCCAAAAAATAATTTCAGGTTTTTTTTGTACTCCTTTATATATCTCATTCCCCAGAGTATGTTAAAAAAAATCTCCAAAGCCGGGCTCACTTTGAGAGGCTGAGTTGAGTGGATTGCCTGAACCCACGGGTTCGAGAACCACCCGGGCAACTTGGCAAGACCTCATCTCTACAATAAATCAAAAATTAGCTGGGCGTGGTACCGCACACCTGTAGTTCCAGCTACTTGGAAGACTCAGGCGGAAGGATCGCCGGAGCCCAGCATGTCGAGGCTGCAGTGACCGGGAGCGGCCACTGCACTCCTGTCGTGGGGACTGAGTGAGACTCCAACTCAAAAAAAAAAAAAAAAATTCTCCAAATGAGATTTAATTACCAAAGAGTTCAGGAAGATTCAGTATAAAGATTTTTGAGTCGGGCTCAGTGGCTCAGCCTGTAATCCCGCGCCTTTGGGAGGCTGAGGTGAGTGGATTGCCTGAGCCCACGGGTTCGAGACTTACCTAGGCAGCGAGACCTCATCTCTACAATTAATAAAAAAAATCAGCCAGGTGTGGTAGCGCATGCCTGTAATTCCGGCTACTCGAAAGGCTGAGGCAGAAGGATAGCCTGTGCCCAGCAGGTCGAGGCTGCGGTGGCTGGGAGCAGCCACTGCACTCCAGTCTGGGTGACAGAGTGAGACTCCATCTCAAAAAAAAAAAAAGATTTCTGACTTAAAGTTTATGTGAAAATCTAAAAACCAAAATGGTTACTTTTAAATATTTCTAGATTTCTAAAACCAAATGACTCCTTTCTGGATACAATTATGGGAAACTTTCGTTGCATCTGTGAGATCATCTCCCACACACTCATTTACTACAGTAAACGCACAGCTTTTGAATCCTGGAACTAATATATATGTAACAAGCTGTCTGTCATTGTGCACAGTGTCAGCTCTCTCTACTGGATACAAGCAATTTAGTTTCCAAGTCTAGAAAATGGAGTTCTGCCTGCAGTCTCATTATATGATGTCTCGTTTAACCATGCTTATAGAAATAGACATTTTTACATTTTTTATTGTTACTTTATAGCCTTCCCCACCCACCCCCTCCTCTAGAAGAAAAGAAGAAACTCATGCAAGTTAAACTGAGTTAATAATAATAGCCACAGGGACTGAGAGGGCAGTAATAGAGTATACCATAGACAAGTTTTAAGAGCATGCTCTAACCCAATAAATATGTAATCAGCTTGTGGACAATAGCACAACCATTTTTAGTTTTCTGTCTTAAAACATAACCTGTAACTGTTTAAAGTTTCAGTTATGGGAAAAACTGAAAGCTCTGGTTACAAAGCTTCAACCCCTTCCCTTATCTCACTTTCCCTTAGCAACAACCAATCAGGTGCCAGGGGGTAATCACCTAAGTTTCCAGATGTCTCTGCTACTTCCCTAGCTAATGAACCAAGGTCAGACCGATTCAGGCTAGCCAGTCCTCCATGATTAAGCTGACCACCAGAGGTTACTACCCAATTAAATTGTAACACAACTGGAAAGCCCCCCCAAACTCCTCCTCCCTTTGTGTAAAAGCATAAAAGGCATCTGCTTAAGGAAGTCAGGACCTCTTAATGTACTCTGCTGTGTTGGTTGTTGACAGAGGTCCAGGCTCGAGCTTGCAAATAAAGACCCTCTTGAACTTTCATTGGAATTGGCTCTTGGTGGTCTCTCAGATTGAACTTTTGGTCACTACAGGACCAGTTTTTGAGCATTTATGTGCTCGCCTACGCTATAAAGAGCTGAAATATTGTAATGTTATTTAACTTGCACAACTGCCCTGTGAGGTGAATACTATCTACATTCCAAGTTAGGGTTAATTTTTCTCATGTTACAAGCAGTCTGGAGGTAACCTGACCATGCCTGTGTGGCAGTTTTTATGAAATCACATCAATATCCCAGGATCTTTCCAACTTTCTCTTCACCATCCTGGATATTTAGCTTTTACTCTAATGGTCATGACATGGCTGATGCATCTCCAGGTACCATGTCTCTGATCCTACCAGGGAGAATGGGGCAGAAGCCTTGTCTCTTCTCTGGTGTTGATTTATTTAGGGAGGCAAGTCG
>NW_006974789.1:0-827 GCF_000164805.1 Carlito syrichta | reverse complement strand
CCCTTCAGTTTTCTTTATCTTTTATTGTCTAAAACCGCAACAGAGTTGTTTTCTTCTCCTCCTTTCTTACTGGTGTTGCTGACTGGCTTTTCTAAAGATGGCTTTTGTAAGTCAGAGATGTACTGATTGAACACTTGTCTCTGATTGTGTCCTTCAAGTAAGTGAGGACGTTGGTTAGTAGAAATGAATTATAGACAATCCCTGACTTGGTGGGAGGGCTCAACTTAAATGTTTCAACTTTATGAAGGTATAAAAATAATAGCTGGATCACAGCTCACTGCAGCCCCAAATGTCCAGGCTCAAGTGATTTCCCTGCCTTAGCCTCCTGAGTAGCTGGAATTATAGGCATGTGCCACCAGGCCTTACTAATTTTTAAAAATGAGTAAGACTCAAGAACTGGGTCTTCCGCATGAGCAATGGCTCTAAATGAAGTGCAGTAACTTTCCTATAGGGGCAGGTGCTCTTCATAAGGTACTGGGCTCTTCCTCAACTTCAGAGGCTCTGCCTCAGGTGTAGGCACTCTTCATAAGGTGAGTGCTCTGCCTCAGATTCAGGGTGGTTCCCTCACGTGGTTGGTCTCTCCTTCATGTGCAGGGGTACTTTTTCAGGTGCAGGGCTCTTCTCTGGCTGCAGGGTCTCTTCATCAGGTGCTGGAGTCTCTCTCAGGTGTGGGGGCTGTCCTGCAGGTGCAGGGCTGTCCCTCAGGTTCAACCTTTTACTTAAGTTCAGGACTCTTCCTCAAGTACAGGGGCTCTTCACTAGTTTCTGGGATTTCACTCAGGAGCAGGGACTTCCTCTCTGGTTTCAGGCTCTTCCTCAGCTGCAGA
>NW_006974788.1:0-815 GCF_000164805.1 Carlito syrichta | reverse complement strand
GAGTTAATTTTGTATATGGGGATAGCTAGCAGTCCTGTTTCAATCTTCTGCATGTGGTCAGCCAGTTTTCCCAGCACCATTTACTGAATAAGTTCTCCTCTCCCCAGTCGTAGGTGATGGAGGTTTTGTCGAAGATGAGTTGATTGAGAAATTGAGGTTTTGTTTCTGGAATCTCAATTCTATTTCATTGATCTATATGCCTGTTCCTATACCAATACCAAGCTGTTTTCATGATTGTAGCTTTATAATAAAGTTTGAAGTTTGGCAATGTGATACCACTTGCTTTGTATTTTTTCCTGAGGATTGTTCTGGCTATTCTTGGTCGTTTGTGTTTCCATATGAATTCCTGTGTTTCCTGGGTGTGAGAAGAATGTTGCTGGTAATTTGTTAGGTATTGCATTGAATCTGTAGATTGCCTTAGGTAAGATGGACATCTTCACAGTTTTGATTCTTCCAATCCATGAGCATGGGATATTTTTCCACTTGTTTGTGTCATCTTTGATTTCTTTGAGCAGAGTTTTGTAGTTTTCATTGTAAAGGTCTTTCAAGTTTCTGGTTAGGAAGATGCCAAGGTATTACATTTTTTTGGTAGCTATTGTGAATGGAATTGTGGTTTTTATTTGGGTTTCTGTTTGTTTATTATTGGTGTAAAGAAATGCAATTGTCTATTGCAAACTTATTTTATATCCTGAGACTTTGCCAAAGGCCTTTATCAGTGTAAGGAGGTTTTTGACAGATTCTCTTGGGTTTTCAAGGTACACAATCATGCCATCTGAAAAGAGAGATAATTTGACTTCCTCTTTTCCTATTTGGAG
>NW_006974786.1:0-3025 GCF_000164805.1 Carlito syrichta | reverse complement strand
TTTTTGTAGGATATTTACCTGATTTAGGTATCAGTGTGATGTTAGCTTCATAAAATGATTTTGGGAGAATCAAAGACAGGTGCTTCAGAAGTGGAGATTCAGCTGCCAATTCAAAAAGGCACCCGAAAGCTCTTGGATTGGTGAATTTACCTGCAAACAGCAGTATTCCTGGATCAGATGGGGAATAAAGACAGGCATAAAATTCAGGCAGCCCATCCATCCTTCGCCATCAGTTAGGCATGTGTAGGAGCTGAGATCACACTGGGAGAGGGAGGGGTGTTATCAATTCTGGGTCAATTGACTCACCTCTTCATTCTCCCTGTAGTCGTGGTCAATCACAGGTGACCGGTTGCAGGGAATTTGGTTTGTTGCGTTTCCCAAAGGAGAATAAAGCTGTAGTAACAATAGTCTGCCACAGGATGGACCTTTATCTTCTCTCCCTGAGTAAAGAGAGTTCTCAGACAAATGAGGAAAGACCAAAAAACAAACCTCTCTCAGAATTGTAAAGATACAGTGCACGAGAAGGAAACCAGAGAGGAAAAACAACTAAATGTCTCCGAAGACCAGTCCCAGCTAAGACCCACAGAAATATAAAAATGGATGGCGCAAATTGACAGAAAACAAAACAAACATGAAGTGAAACTCAAAGGAATCATACAGGAAGAAAAAGGAGAATTAGTTAACTTCAAAAAAGCCTGCTCTGAAATAATAGAATAAAGAGCTCCATTCACAGGGAAACATAAATGACTACAAATAGCATAAACAATCCTTGGCAAAAGGAATAACACAGGAGGTATCACAATTCCAGATGTCAAACTTTACTGTAAGACTACTGCAAGCAAAACAGCCTAGTATTAGAACATAAACAGGCGCATAGACAAATGAAACAGGATAAGATTCCAGAAGCAAAGCCTAAATTTCTCAACCAACTCATCTTTGTCAAAGCCTTCAGCAACAACCACGGAGAACAGGAGAACCTATTCAGTAAATGATGCTGAGAAAACTGACTGACCACATGAACAAGATTAAAACAATATGCTTACCTATCACTATACATGAAAATCAGCTTAAATGGATCAGAGGCCTAAGTGTAAAACCTCAAATGATAAGAATCTTACAAAATGTAGGAGACACACTTATGGAAATTGGAACTGGCAACCAATTCCTAATCAAAATCCCACGTACATATGTCTTTATAATTAAGATCAACAAGAGGGAGCTCATCAAACTGACAAGCTTCTCAGAGGCATAAGAAATAATCAGGACAGTGGGAAGACAGCCCACAGAACGAAAAAAAAATATTTGCCAACGGTATATCTGACCAAGGCCTAACATCAAAGATCTACAAAGAACTCAAATGTGACAAAAGAAAAAAAAATGGCCCATTAAAAAGTGAACAAAAGACAAGAATAGAAACATATTTTTATATCATTTTAATGATGTGGGGTACAATTCAGGCTTTGGTAAGCAAACGTTGATTATGCAGGTACCCATGATGATAAGATGGGCTCCTCCCTCCACTACAGTTTCCCTCAACTGCCAATCCCACCTCCTCTCACCTGACAGTTTCCCACTACTGACAATCCCTTTCTAATAGTATTATGATAATTTTTCAAGGTCTACTTATAAGTCAGAACACATGGTACTCTGTTTTTTGTTTCTATGGTCCACTTATAAGTCAGAAATATGGTACTCTGTTCTTTGTTTCTATGATAATTTCATGAGTATGATAGATTCTAAATGTATCCCGGTTGCCGCTAAGTCCATATGTTTGTCCGTCTTTATGGCTGCATAATATTCCATTCTGTATATATGCCTCATTTTTTGAAACCGGTCCAGTCTTCATAGGCCATATGGTTGTATCCATATCTTTGCCACTGTGAACAGTCCTGCAAAAAACATACCTGTACAAGCATCTTTTTTATAGATTGATTTGTATTTTCTCAAGAGGGGATTTGCTGGCTATATGGAAGGTCACTTTCTAGTTCTTTCAGAAATCATGACACTGTCTTCCAAAGAATTTGCCCTAGCTTGCATTCCACCAGCAGTGTAGAAGCCTTCTTTCTCTGGGCATTCTCACCCGCATCTATTGCTGCTTCTTTCATTAATGGTGGCCATTCTTACTGTGGTTAGATGGTATCTCACTGTGGATTTGATTTGCATTCTCTGATGATGAGTGAGGCTGAGCACTTTTTCATGCGTCTGTTGGCTGCCCTTATATCTTCTTTTGAGAAGTGTCTATTGTTGTCTTTTGCCCACTTTTTAATGGGACTGGGGTTTTTTTTCTTTACTTTTTTTTTGGTTTATTTGTTTCGTTGAAACATTTGAGTACCTTGTAGATCATAGATGTTAGGTCTTTTTTCAGATATACAGTAGGCAAATATTTTCTCCCATTCTGTGGGCTGTCTCCCTGCTCTCTGGATGGTTTCCTTTGCTTTGCAGAAGTTCATTAGTTTGATGATGTCCCATTTGTCTGTCTTATTTCTTAAGGTACGGGCGTTTACTATTCTGAATAGAAAATTGTCGCTAGTTCCAGTTTCCATTAGTGTGTCTCCTGCGTCTTCTAAGATTCTTATATTTTGAGATTTTCTTTTTTGGTTTTGATCCATTCAGAGTTAATTTTTGTGTATGGTGATAAGTAGGTGTCCTGTAGCATTTTCTGCAAGTGATCAGCGAGTTTTCCCACCACCATTTGCCGAATAGGTTTTCCTCTCCCCAATGGTGGTTTTGGAGATTTTGACGAAGAGTTGTTTCAGAAATTAACTCTTTGTTTCCGAAATCTCCATCCTATTCCATTGGTCTATGTGCCTGTTCTTGTACCGATACCTGACTGTTGGATTACTGCAACCTAGAATAAAGTTAGAATTCTAGAAGTGTAATACCTCCTGTTTTGTTTCTTTGTCTAAAGATTAATTTGGCTATTCATGATTGTTTCTGCTTCCATATGAATTTCTGTATTGTCATTTCCAGGTCTTAGCTCCATGATGTTTATCACGTAATGGGTATTTGTTGAATGTGTAGAATG
>NW_006974785.1:0-783 GCF_000164805.1 Carlito syrichta | reverse complement strand
AGGCTGAGGAAGGAGGATCTCTGAGCCCACAATTTTGAGGCTGGCGTGATCAGTGGTCCTGTCCCAGGACCCCAGTCTGTGCCACAGAGCCAGACCCAGTGTACAAAAGCATCAGAATCGCACACAGATTCTCATCTTCGTGTGGTGTGTTCACAGCGTGACTGGCTTTAGAGCCAGGAAAAATGGGATTGGGTGGGAAGAATTGTGCCTGAGTGAGGGATGTGTCCCTGGTCTTTCTTGGTGGAAAGTCCTTGTTGCTGAGTTGGAGGGTCAGCCTTCCTGGGGATCATTTCTCACCTCAGAGAGAAGAGCAGGCATGAACTCGACCAGGGAGCCACAGGAACTCCCACCACAAAGTGGGGGGAGCCATTGGGGGTTTGGGGCTGGAAGGTGCCAAGCTTGGGGGACCCTCATAGGCAGGGAGCAGGGGGGAAGGATTGAGGGCAGAAGGTTTGCAGAATGGATTTCTTTCTTTCTTTCTTTCTTTCTTTCTTTCTTTCTTTCTTTCTCTCTCTCTCTCTCTCTCTCTCTCTCTCTCTCTTTCTCTGTTTTTTCTTTCTTTTTCTTTCCTCACTAGGTTGCCCGAATGCTCTAAAAATGCCCAGCACAGGCCATACTCTTCTCCTGGGCCTCAAACCTGCTGTGATCAGAGGTTTTCAATTTCGTCGACATCCTGGTCTTCCTGTCTGGTCTTGAACTCTGGGACGGAGATGAACCTCCAACCAAGGACTGCCCTCACCCAAGACTTTATGGGTTTTTTGTAGGTTTGAAGTGGGGGCTTGG
>NW_006974784.1:0-904 GCF_000164805.1 Carlito syrichta | reverse complement strand
AGAAGATATAAGCCTTGGGAAACACAAGATTAACACAAGTTAAGTAAATAAACTTCCAGGATAGTAACAAAAAGAACTCTCTGTAGGGCAACTTTGCAACAAGCCTAGAAAGTTATCAGTCAAGACCGAAGGAGAAAGATAGAGTGTTCAAGGACAGAAGGAATTAAGCCAAGACACTATAATTGGTTTATTATTTGTTTGATTTTCCAGATAGCTCTTTTACAGCGAAGCATATCTTGTCAAAATTGCTGTTACTTCTCAATCAAGCTGCCAATTTTAGAAAGATGGAGTCAAAGAAAACAAGGTCCTCTCCTCTACTTCTGTTATTAAGTAGAATAACAATGAGAATAATGTACAAGAGGAATGAGAAAAATCTAAAAATGCAAATCCCAAATTTACATTTCTAGCCAAAACTGAACTCCAAATTTGTATATATGCCATCTTAACGAACCCTGTTCTTGGGTAGGGTTATTTATTAATTTACTAGTTTAAGATTATTTCGTCTATTAATTAGGGGATGCTTCGGGTAGAGGTAGGTCCCATCTTTCTTGTCCTTTCGTACTGGGAAAGATACGGGATTACTCCGGTCTGAACTCAGAACACGTAGGATTTTAATCATTGAACAAACGAACCGTTAATAGCGGTTGCACCATTGGGATATCCTGATCCAACATCGAGGTCATAAACTCTATTGTTGATATGGACTCTGTAATAGGATTGCGCTGTTATCCCTAGGGTAACTTGTTCCGTTGCTCAAAGTAAGTTTGGGTCAATAAATGATTTTTGCTTACACTGGTAAAGTCTTAGTTATTATCATTCAGAGGTTTGTTTGTGCTCCGAGGTCACCCCAACCGAAATTTACAGCTCATATCCAGTTGGGTATTAGTCCTAGTAGGTCATTTTA
>NW_006974783.1:0-761 GCF_000164805.1 Carlito syrichta | reverse complement strand
CCAGGGACACATCCCTCACTCAGGCACAATTCTTCCCACCCAATCCCATTTTTCCTGGCTCTAAAGCCAGTCACGCTGTGAACACACCACACGAAGATGAGAATCTGTGTGCGATTCTGATGCTTTTGTACACTGGGTCTGGCTCTGTGGCACAGACTGGGGTCCTGGGACAGGACCACTGATCACGCCAGCCTCAAAATTGTGGGCTCAGGAGATCCTCCTTCCTCAGCCTCTGGAGTGGGTGGGACGACATGCACCTCAACTCCAGACACCCTGTTTTGATTGATGTGGATACGGAGTCTCCCTGCTTTGCCCAGGTTGGCTTGGGCTCCTGGGCTCCTGCCATACTCCCACTTCAACCTTTCAGAGCACTTGGATTCCAGGCATGGGCCACCATGCCAGGGCTTCTGGTTTGTTTTCTATGAAGGATAGAGGCCTGACTCAGGGGCTCAGCCTCATCATCCCAGCACTTTGGGAGGCCAAAGACAGTGGATGGCCTGAGCTCACAGGCTGAGACACGTCCAGGCACATTGGCGAGATGTCATCTCTACATTCCATCCCAAATGAGCCGGGCTTGTTGGTGTGTGCATGTCTTTCCAACTCCTTAGTAGATTGGGAAAATGCTTGCCACTGCCTGGAGGGCCAAGGCTGCGGTTGCCAGGAATGAGTCACCGATCTCCAGGATGGGAAATGCATTGACACTCCAACTCAATGAACTTCGAAAAAAGGAAAAAGGAAAAAAAAAAGAGGATCCAGTTGTG
>NW_006974782.1:0-692 GCF_000164805.1 Carlito syrichta | reverse complement strand
TCAGATGATACAATGAAGGCAAGTAGTATCAGACGACACTAAGATCTCAAGTGGTATAAGACGACACTAAGAAGGCAAGCAGTATCAGATGACACTAAGAAGAAAAGTAGTATCAGAAGACACTAAGAAGACAATTAGTATCAGACGACACTAAGAATTTTCATAGTATCAGAGGATTCTAAGAAGGCAGAGAGTATCAGACGACAATAAGAAGGCAAGGAGTATCACATGACATTAAGGAGGCAAATAATATCAGACGGCACTGATAAGGCAAGGATTATTTGATGGCGTTAATACGGCAAGAAATATTTGCCGGCCATAATAATTTAAGTAGGATCGGGCAGCACTAAAAGGCAAGTAGTATACGACAGCAGTAATAAGGCAAGTTGTATTGGGCGGCACTAATAAGGCAAGTAGTATAAGACTGCACTAATAAGGCAAGTAGTATCAGACGGCACTAAGAAGGCAAGGCGTATCAGATGGCATTAATAAGACAAGTAATATCAGATAGCACCAATAAAGCATGGCAATAAGCCAAGTAGTATCAGTCGGCAGTATTAAGGCAAGTATGATCAGACCGTACTAATAAGGTAAGTATGAACAAACGGCACTAATAAGTCAAGGAGGATCAGACGGCACAAATGAGGCAAGGAGGATCATCCGGCACTAATAAGGCAAGGAGTATCTAACGG
>NW_006974781.1:0-500 GCF_000164805.1 Carlito syrichta | reverse complement strand
CACACAACTTACCTAGGTCGGAACAAGAAGAAATTGAGACCCTAAATAGACCAATAACAATCAAGGAAATTGACTAGGTAATAAGAAAACTTCCTACAAAAAAAAAAACCCTCTCCCAGATGACTTTCCAGCAGAATTTTACAAGACATTCAAGGAGGAGATGATACCAATCATATTGAAGGTATTCCAGGCGATTGAAAAAGATGGAACTCTCCCAAATCATTTTACGAAGCCAACATCACATTGATACCCAAGCCAGTTAAAGATCCAACAAAGAAAGAGAACTACAGACCAATATCTATGATGAACATAGATGCTAAAATTCTCAACAAGATCCTAGCAAACCGGATTCAGCAATACATCTCAAAAATCATCCACCATGACCAAGTAGGCTTCATTCCTGGCATTCAAGGCTTGTTCAACATTCGTAAAATCATAAATGTGATCAAATACATCAACAGATGTCAAAACAAAAACCACATGATCATATCATTAGATGG
>NW_006974780.1:0-3516 GCF_000164805.1 Carlito syrichta | reverse complement strand
ATAGTAAAAGAGGAAGTCAGTTATCCCTCTTTGCTGACAATATGATTCTATACCTGCAAATACATAAGAATTTGTCAAAAATCTTTGTGCACTGATAAAGGACTTTGGCAAAATCTTAAGATACAAAATCAATGTGCAAAAGACAGTTGTATTCTTATACATCAACAAGAAACAGGCAGAGAACTAAATAAAAAGCTCAATCCCATTCACAATAGCAACAACAACAAAAAGTGAAATACCTTGGCAATCTTCTTAAACAAAGAAGTAAAAAACCTTTAAGAAAATATACAAAACACTGCCCAAAGAAATCTAAGATGACACAAACAAATGGAAAAATATTCCTTGCTCATGGACTGGAAGAATCTACATTGTTATGGTATCAATCCTACCCAAGGCAATCTATAGATTTAATACAATACCTATTAGATTACCAGCATTCTTCTCAGACCTGAAAATGACAATACAGAAATTCATATGGAAGCATAAATGACCATGGATAGTCAAAACACTCCTCAGCAAAATAGAAAAAGTGTGAGGTATCACATTTCCAGACTTTAAATTTTATTTTAAAGCTACAATAATCAAAACAACTTGATATTGGTACAAGAACAGGCATATAGACCAATGGAACAGGATAGAAATTCCAGAAGCAAAACCTAAATTTCTCAACCAACTCATCTTTGACAAAACCTCCGCTAACAACCACTGGGGAAAGAAGGACGTATACAGTAAATGGTGCTGAGAAAACTGGCTGACCACATGAAGAAGATTGAAACAAGGCCCCTACCTATCACCATACACAAAAAGCAACTCTAAAGGATCAAAGATCTAAACATAAAACCTCAAATTATACAAATCTTAGAAAATGCAGGAGATACCCTTATGGAAATTGGAACTGGCAACCAATTTTTGATCAAAACTTCAGATGCTCATGCCATTAGAGATGAGATAGACAAGTGGCAAGTGGAACCTCATCAAACTGAAAAGCTTTTGCAAAACCATAAAAACCATCAAGAGAGCAGTGAGACAGCCTACAGAATGGGAAAAAATATTTGCCAAATGTATATCTGACGTGGGTCTAACATCTAGGATCTACAAAAAGCTCAAATGCATTGAAAAGAAAAAAAAACCAAAACAATCCTATTAAAAGGTGGACAAAAGATATGAGTGGACACTTTTCAAAAGAAGACATATGAGTAGTCGACAGATACATGAAAAAATGCTCAGCCTCACTAGTTATCCAAGAAACGCAAATTAAAACCACACCGAGATACCACCTAACTCGAGTCAGAATGGCCATCATCAATAACTCAAAAAACAACAGATATTGAAGAGGATGCATGAAAAAGGGAATACTTCTATGGTGTTGGTGGGAGTGTAAAGTAGTACACTCTCTGTGGCAAACAGTGTGGCAATTTCTAAAAGATCTAAAAATTGACCTTCTATATGACCCAGCAATCATCATTTTGGGAGTATACCTGGAGGAACTCAAATAACTCTATGAAAAAATACTTACACTTGCATGTTTATTGCAGCATTATTCACAGTAGTATAAACATGGAACCAACTGTGTTGCCCATCAAAAGTGGACTGGATAGCAAAAATGTGGTACATATATATGCTGGAGTATTAAGCAGTCATAAGAAGTACAAAATTATGAACTTCACAGCAACTTAGGTCGATTTAGGGTCTGTAATACTCAGTGAACTATTACAGAAACAAAGGACTGAGTACCACATGTTCTCACTCATAAGCAGACCTTGAACAGTTATCGAAATATTGTAAGAAAGGGATTGGTAGTAGTAGGAAATTGCCAGGGGATGGGGGCGAGGCGCGCTTCATCAACAAGGGTACCTGATCTCAAACCAGGTGATGTGGGGACCAAAATGAGGCCCAAACTTTATCTGTACAATGACAATTTGTATACCTAACTCTGAATTTACCCCACATCTTTCAAATACATTTTTAAAAAGGAAGTTTCCCCTGATACCTTGTGATATACCTTACTAAAGGTATTTGGTTTTAGTACAAAATATTCATTATAGATCAAATCATATATCATTTTCTCCAGTTTCCAGATATGTGTAAACAAATTAGCAAATCTTAACCCTCTGTTCCATATTTACAAATGCGCTTTTATTTTTGCTTGATGACATTCAAATTATGAAAAAGTTATATCCAGAATCTTTCAATATAACAGACAGAAATCCTTCTGGCATACACTTTCTCCTCTGATTACATTTTTTGTATACTTTTTTTTACAGTTTAACTTATCTCTTTTCATCTTATATTTAATGAAAAAGGTATTTTTTCCATAAAAAAGAGTTTCTTAAAAATAAGTAAATAAATAAACTGCAAACTCTGGATTTTGCGGTAGCAGTTTTTCAGAATGAAGTGCTTATGTTTACTTAATAATTTTCATAAATTAGATTTTTGGACGTTGCTCTACATTTAATCGCAGAACCTAGTATGCGTTCTTACCACTTGAAAAATATCAGTTCTCTTGGCTGCTATTTTCTTATCTTTATAGAGACATTTGATGCTTATGAAATGAATGACAAGCCTGTCTTAAATGGAGGAGATGCTGTCTATTCATTAGAGCGAGAGAGAGGGAGAGAGAGGGTAATACACTTTTCTAGACTATTTCCTCCAGTCTATTTCACAATCCATTAACACTTTGAAAGTGGAAATTAATTTGAATGTCTGTCTTATTCTAGAAAGTGCGTTGAAGGTACATATTGTCAGTTTGCCTTAGGAAAAAAATCGGTGAAAGAGAGTTCTATATCTTAGTTTAAAAAGAAGAATATCAGCCGGGCTCTACAATAAATCAAAAAATCAGCTGGGCGTGGTAGCGCATGCCTGTAATTCCGGCTACTTGGAAGGCTGAGGTGGAAGGATTGCCGGAGCCCAGCAGGTCGAGGCTGCGGTGGCCGGGAGCGGCCACTGCACTCCAGTCTGGGCGACAGAGTGAGACTCCAACTCAAAAAAAAAAAAAAAAAAAAAAAGAAAAGAAAAAAAGAAGAATATCTAGAAAAGGTGACATATTCTTGTAATATTTATAAACAATTTAATCTTTCTTGTTTTGGGGAAATTATGAGGCCAAAATTCACAAAACAACACAATTATATTCAGTCTTCTTTAATAAATTAAGGGATAAATTGGGATATGTACAAAATGTGGCATGGGAGGCATACAACTAAGGTTAACTATACAGAGGTACAAAATTTTAAAATTAGCGTCAATGATGCTAAAATACTGAAAGCCATGCTCTTCTTCAGCTACATTTTCTAAGAACATAAGCTAGACTCTTAAATGTGTCCACCAAGTAAAACTCACTGCTTGGCGCATGGTCATTATCCAATAGATGACAAATATGAAATATAAACTCTAAGATTTAATTTTGCTTCTTTTTTATCTTTTTAATTTTTTAAAAATAAGAATATTGTGAGAGAGGCAGACATTAGGATGTTTACATCAGAAGAAAAACATGTCAGATCCAGTATAGGAAATAAACTA
>NW_006974779.1:0-383 GCF_000164805.1 Carlito syrichta | reverse complement strand
GCAGGGACACGCTCATGGTAACCACGGACTCCACCTACCAGGCTCTGGAGGTCCTCCAGCCTCGGCCCTCCTGAGTGGCTAGAACCACAGACCTGCCCCACCACCCCGGGCTAATCTTTGGATTTATTTTTGATGGCTGAGAGTAGGTTTCACCCAGTGTCCTGGGCTGGTGTCGAACCTGCAGGCTTAGGCCATCCACTCATCTTGGCCTCCCAAAGGCCGGAATGTCAGGCTGAACCCCTGAACCCGACCTCTGGTTGTTGTGGTGATGGTGGTTGGTATTGTTATTCTGAGTCTGAGTCCCACTGTGTCACTCAGGCCGGAGGGCAGGGGTCTGCTCTTGGCCACCGCAGCCTCCACTGGTTGGGCTCTGATGATCCTCG
>NW_006974778.1:0-687 GCF_000164805.1 Carlito syrichta | reverse complement strand
ACAGAAGTGGCGAGGCCTCTTGACAGCAGTCCTGTGCGGCAGCTGTTTTGGAAGGTAAGCCTTCAAGTGACATCTTTACTGAAATCCCTCAGGACCCCAAGCCAGGACCACCCAGCCAAGCTCCTGCCACACTCCTGGCTCACAGAAACTATGTGAGATGATAAACTTCAAGTACAGATTGAGTCGCACACGCTCCCAAACACCCCAATTCCTGGGGAGTCAGAGGGTTTTGATTTCTGTGCTGAGGGACAGATCGGTCACAGCTTGTCACAGGAACTGTATGGAGTCCCTTTTTAACAGTTTCATCAGCCTCTACCTCTAGGACCCTCTCTCCACAGGGGGCTCAGGGAAGGATTTTAAGGTGTCAGACACTGGACTGCACAGTATTGTATCTACCCTTTCTGGTAGGTAAAATTAAGTGGAAACAATAACACAGTAACGACACACCACACAAAATGCCCTTTGTGGGGGCGGTGCATGACAGCATCTCGCTAGGTGTATGGGTATTGTGGTTTGAGGTGATATTTTTCAGATATTTTCTTTTCAGAAGGGGCATCAATCCCTGTTTCAAATGCAGATGTGGATATAATTTCCAAAGAAACTGTGTGGAGGGAGACAGAAATGTGTATGGAATTGGAACAAAACAAACTTCACTTTTTTCAACATTCTATAGAATTGTTTTGAGGT
>NW_006974777.1:0-760 GCF_000164805.1 Carlito syrichta | reverse complement strand
TCATGGCCGTCAGCCCTGTGGCCTGGGAGGCAGAGGTGGGAGGCTGCCTGAGCCCATGGGTAGGAGACCAGCATGGGCAACGTGGCCAGATGACATCTTGGTGAGATGTCCCCAAAATTGTGACAGGCATGGTGGCCCCCAGAGTCCCGAATGCTTGGGGCCTGAGGTGGGAGGACCACCTGAGCCCCACAGGTCAAGTCTCCAGGAGCCATGATTGTGCCTCTGTGCCGCAGACCACCTGACTGAGACTCTGGTGACAAAAAAGATGCCTCCCACGTGTGTCAAGAAGGGCATCCATGGCTCCCCAGGAAAAGGTCTGCATGGGTGGGGACGACAGTGTGATTCATAGAGGAAATGGCCCTCCCCCCACCCGAATGTACTTGACCAGGTGACTGAAACCTGGACTGGCCACAGTGTTGCAGTACCGTCTTGATCACTCTGTGTCTGATGGCTGCCCTAACTCAGGGCTGTCTGCTCCGTGAGCTCACATGAGTTTCTTCCATGGGAAGTGAGTGTGGAGGGTGGAGGCAGGTATTCTGGGGCATGTGGCCAAAGGTGCAGGATGGATCTGCCTGTTGGTCACCCTTGAAACCTACCTGAATGACAGGCCAGAAACTGCCTTTTCCTCTTGCATCCCTGAGGGGGATTCCTCACGCTGGGTGGCAGGGGTGGTGGTGGTGGTGATGGTGCTGATTATTTTTTAGAGTTGGAATCCCGCTCTGTCACCCAGGCCGCAGTGTATGGGCACACTCATGGCCAC
>NW_006974776.1:0-5422 GCF_000164805.1 Carlito syrichta | reverse complement strand
TTTTAATGTGCAGGCATTTCCTTTAGCATCTATTTTTATCCATGAATTAGGAATTGTGAATTTTCATGTAAATCGCTGGTAAAGGGAAATTGTGTAGAAAATGTCTATCTTTTTTCACAAGTTTTTATCTCTTCCTAGTTTAGGGACTTTATTTATTTTATTTATTTATTTATTTATGTATTTTTTTGAGTTGGAGTCTCACTCTGTCGCCCAGACTGGAGTGCAGTGGCCGCTTCCGGCCACCACAGCCTCGACCTGCTGGGCTCCGGCGATCCTTCCGCCACAGCCTTCCGAGTAGACGGAATTACAGGCATGCGCTACCACACCCAGCTGATTTTTTGATTTATTGTAGAGATGAGGTCTCGCTGCCCAGGCGGGTCTCGAAACCGCGGGCTCAGGCAATCCACTCACCTCAGCCTGCCAAAGGCGCGGGATTACATTCTGAGCCACCGAGCCCGGCTGAGGACTTTTAACTTGGACTCAACCAGTGGTTTTTGAAGTCATCAATGAAAGATACTTGTGCATTTCACAGTTTAATCTACTCTTTACACTCTCTTCTTTTACATTATTGCAGATGCCACCCAGTGCGGAGGAGAGTGGTATGTACCCTGAAAATTCTTTTTTTCTTTTATTGAGTTGTAGTCTCACTCTGTCGCCCAGAATGGAGTGCAGTAGCCGCTTCCGGCCACCCCAACTTTGACCTGTTGTGATCCGGCGATACAACCCTGTCAGCCTTCCAAGTAGCTAAAATTACAGGCGAACACTACCACATTCTGCTAATTTTGGGTTTATTGTAGAGATGAGGTCTCTACAAGTTCCCCAGGTGGGTCGCGAATCTGCGGGCTCAGGAAATCCACTCACCTCAGACTCCCAAAGGCGCGGGATTACCGGCTGTGACACCGAGCCCAAACAGAAATCTCTTACTGGCTGAGACAATGAAGCACTGGCTTTAGTGTATGTCAGATGATTTAGGTTTCTATTCGGAAGGAACATTGAGGTTCCCCTGAGAGAAAGTCATTTTGTCAGGACACATCTGTGACCAGAGAGTACCATATGAATGTCACCCAATAAGTCACTGAAGTTCTTAATTTAAAATCTTTTGCAATCGTATGCCTCTCTTATTATTCTTGGCTTATAGATTTATACCACAGAGAAGTTTGGAGAGGATGTCCCATCCAGGAACCCTTAACAGACCCAATTCACTCTAAGTGGTTTAGCATCAAGAGCTCACGCTAAACAAAAAGGTGTACCCTAGGAATGCCACCCAAAGAGGTACCTATTGCTTAATTTACAAATATTTTGGTATTTATGCCTCTCTTAAGATTGTTGCTTAAGCTTTGTGCCACAGTGATCTAAGGGCATAACTTGCAGCAGTTTTCTTCTTTAAATTTTAATGAGACTGGGCTTTAAGTTCTCGAATATGATGTCTCTGTGAATCCTCCGTGTTAAGTTTCCTTTTCTGGGTATGTTATAACTTTAGAATCATGGCGTACATGTGAGGATTACTTACACAGTTTTCTGGCAGGAAGGCAAGATTTTTCCCTCTGAACAGCCCACCCAATCACAGAAATGATCATGGTATCCAGGGGGTAGTTTTGTGTCCATATGTCTCTTTCTCCCTGTCTGCTTAAATCAGTTCTCAGTCTCTTTTATCTCCATTCTTTTGCCCAGTGTTTAGGACACAGTTGTGAGTGAGAACATGCAGTATTTTGTTTTTTTGTTTCTGTAACAATTCATTTAAAATGAGGTCTCCAGCTGCATAGATATTGTTGAATATGACATAATTTTGATCTTCTTTTACATTGAGGGTCTAGTATTCCATCAAGAATATATATTGCTTTTTTAAATTGAGTTGTGGTCCCGTTCAGTCCCCAAGCTGGAGTGCCCTGGCACACTCAGGGCCATCTCAGCCTCAACCGCCTGGCTCCGGTGACACTTCTGCCTCAGCCTTCCAAGTAGCCAGTGCTACAGGCACACACTACCACACCCAGATAAATTCTAATTTATTTTGGAGTTTAGCTCTCACACGTGCCTGGGCTGTTCTCAAACCTGCAAGCGCAGGAAATCCAACTCCCTTCGCCTCCCAAAGTTCTGGGATTACAGGATGACACACTGAGCCCTGTCCCACATGTTCTTTATTCAGTCTACCAAAGATATGCTGGGGGTTCGGTTCCATGATTTTGTTATCGTGATGTGTGATAGGTTCATTTTCTCACCGAAAGGCATGGTCACTTGATGAAAAGCACGCATATGCCCAGATGTTTCTGGTCCATTCACAAAACCTAAGTATTGCGAGATATCACGTAGTTCAACGTGGCTAACCTCTATCCACTCTGAGGTGAATTTTCAAAGCAGCTGGCCATAGAATGCAAGCATAGGTGGCGTATTTTGGTGTATTTTATAATATTACCTCCATAAGACCCTAAATGCTCAAATCCTGCCAGATTAAAATGGTAAGAATGAAAATACACACTCAATGCAGGACTCGGTTAATAATCTGATTTCCGTTTTTTTTGGCACCTTTCTGGTACTTCTGGACAAAGGACCATCAACACTCATTCCATACCTTTCACCATGATGAGCCATGAAATGACTGACTGGCTACTTAGTTGAGACATCAAATTACTGACTGGCTACTATCTCAGTCAAAGCACCCTACTTGATTCAAAATCACCATTTATCTGGGTACTGATATTTTTTCTGTATTCTCCTAGGCTGCATGAAGGATGTGGAGCAAAACACCTGCGAATCAGAAGGACTTTCTGCCCAGGTAAGACCACCTTTCATTTTCATGAGGCAAATGTAATTTGTCTGAATTCGGTCCTTATCAACCAAATTTGGATATAAATATTCAACAAAGTAAATTATGTATGACACATATAAATATCTTAGTGCCATGGTACTGAGCTGCCCTTTCTTACTGACACATAGATGATACAGTTAGACATTTTTAAATGATAGCATTCACTATAATTTTTTAATGTGCAGGATTTGTTTTAGCATCTATTTTATCCATGAATTACGAATTGTAAAGTTTTCATCTAAATCTCTGGTAAAGGGAAATTGTGTAGAAAATGTTTATCTTTTTCACTTTAATCTCTTCTTAATTTTAGGGTCTTTTAATTTTTGACTCAGCCAGGGGTCTTTTTAAGTTATCAATAAAAAATATTAGATGTCTGTGCATTGCACGGCATAATGTAATCTTTACACTGTGTTCTTTTACATAATTACAGATGCGACTCTGGGCAGAGGAACCAGGTATGTACTCTGAAATTTCTTACAAGCTGAAAAAATGAAGCAGCTGGCTCTCGTGTGCTGAAGCTGCTCTAGGTTTCTATTCAGAAGGAAAATTGGGAGTCTCATGGCAGAAAATCCTTTTGTAGGGACACATCTGTGACCAGACTGTACAGTATGAATGACACCAAATAAGTCCCTGAAGTGCTTATATGAAATATTTTTACATTTTAAGGCTATCTCACACTTGTTAGCTTATAATTTTATATCACAATGCTTTGTGGACAGGATATTCTGTGAAGGAACCCTTGAAGTTTCCACTTCACTCTCTGAGGTCGAAAATAAGAGGCTCATGAGAAACTACAAGGTGTGCCCTACGAATGCAACCCAGAGAGGCATCTATTGATTAATTCGAAAATATTTTGCTATATTTGGCTCTCTTAAGATGGTTGCTTACAGCTATGTGTCACAGTGATCTGACAGAATAACTTGCAGTGTTTCTATCTTGGAAAATTAATGAGACTGGGTTTTAAGGTCTCAAATCTGACCTCTTTGTGAATCCTACATGTTGAGTTTTCCTTTCTTGGTACTTTTTAACTTTAGAATCATGGGGTACATGAGTAGAGTACTTACAAAGCTATCTTGCATGAAGGCAATATTTGTTCTTCTGAAGAGCCCCCTAACCACAGAAGAGATCATGGTATCCAGTAGGAAGTTTGTGTCCCTTTTCTCCCTTTCGCCCTCTCTGCTTAAATCAGTTCCCAGTGTCTATTGTCCCCATTCTTGTGCCCAGTGTTTAGGACACACTTATGAGTGGCAACAAGCAGTATTTAATTTTTTGTTCTGTAACAATTCATTTAAAATGAGGATCTCCAGCTGCATAGATATTGTTGAAAATAGCAACATTTTGATCTTCTTCTTCAATGAGGGTCTAGTATTCCATCATGATTATGCACCACATTTTTTTTGAGTTGCGGTCACATTCGGTCCTCCAGGCCTGACTGCAGTGACAGATTCACAGCCATCCCAGAATTGATTAATTCGGCTCCGGTGATATTTCTGCCTCAGCCTTCCAATTAGCCAGTGCTACAGGTGCACGCTACCTCAACCCGCTTATTTCTTACATATTTTGGAGGTGAGGTCTCACCAAGTTGCCTGGGCTGGTCTCAAACCTGCAAATTCAGAGAATCCCCTTCCCTTGGCCTCCCAATGTGCTGGGATTTCAGGGTGAGCGACTGATCCCCGTCTCACATACTCTTTATTCATACTACCAAAGATGTGCTTGTGTGTCGGTTACATGGTTACGCTATAGTGAATGGTGATAGGTTGCTTTGCTCACAGAATGCCACGGTCACTTTTTGTAAAGCATAGAGATGTCCAGATGTTTCTGCTCCATTCACAGATTCGAACTATTGTGAGATATCATGTAGTTCAATGTGGCGACGCTCTATCCACTCTGAGGTGATCTTTTTAAGCAGCTGGTCAAAGCATATAAGAATTGGAGACGATTTTAGTGGATTGTATATTATTATCTACATAAGCCCCCAAACACTCAAATCCTGCCTGATTAAAGTGGTAAGAAAGAAAATACAAACACAATGCAGGACTAGGTTAATAGCCTGAAATCCGTTGTTTTGGGGGCCTTTCTGATACATCTGGATGAAGGACAATCAACACTCATTCCAAATCTTTCACCAGGATGAACACTCAAGTTTTTGACTAGTTACTATATCCTGAATAGCCACCAGCCTATTGGAAATAAAATGTTGCCTAAAACTAGTGCAAATCTCATAAATTTGAGTAAAGACACTAGCAGGATAATGTTTAGTGATGCAAGGAAGGAAATTTAGCTGGATTTCAAGACAGGCAGAAGGAATAAGGAAATTCAAATGCTAAATCCCAATACATAGTTCAAGATCTTTTACAGACTATTTGCTGTTACGTAAGGTGAACATTAGCACTAAGTTAAAGTATCTGTATTATTTACTCTCTACACTTCTCCTTTGCCATCTGTCTTTTATTCAGCAGGATGCCCTAGTAACTTAAGACCATGCTTTTTAATCAACCTCCTTCATATACTATCTCAAAGCACCCTAACTGATTCAAAATCACCAATTATCTGGGTGTTAATATTTTCTCTGAATTTTCCTAGTCGGCAAGAAGAATGTGGAGGAAACCTCCTGTGAAT
>NW_006974775.1:0-700 GCF_000164805.1 Carlito syrichta | reverse complement strand
GCCAGATAATAATTGTCTTAGTCGTGTTACCAGATCCTAATGGTCCTATTCGTGTCGCCGGATACAAGTTGTCTTACTCCTGTCGTCGGATACTGATTGTTTTATTCGTGTCTCCGGATATTAATTGTCTTATTCGTTTTGTCGGATATTAATTGTCTTATGCTTGTCGCCGAATACTAATTTTTCTGATGCATGTCGGATATTAATTGTCTTATAAGGGTCGCCGGATACGAATTGTCTTATTCGTGTCACTGGATAATAATTGACTTATTCCTGTCATCGGTTACTAATTGTCTTATTCGTGTCATTGGACACTAAATGTCTTAGTAGTGTCGTCAGATACCAATTGTCTTACTCGTGACGTCGGATACAAATTATCTTATCCGTGTCATTGGATATTAATTGTCTTAGTCGTGTCGTGGATACTAAATGTCTTATTTGTGTCTTCGGATACCAGTTATCTTATTCGTGTCTTCTTCATGTCGTCAGATAATAATTATCTTATTCGTGTCACCGGATACTAATTGTCTTATTCGTGTCGCCAGATACAAATTGTCTTATTCGTTTCACCGGATACTGATTGTCATATACGTGTCACTGGATACTAATTGTCTAATTCATGTCGCCGGATACCAATTGTCTTACTCGTGTCGCCGGATACTAATTGTCTTAGGTCGCAGGATACTAATATTCTTATTCG
>NW_006974774.1:0-4033 GCF_000164805.1 Carlito syrichta | reverse complement strand
CTATTGCTGTTTTTTAATTATACTTTCTTTTCCCTCTAAAAATACATTTCAATTTTGAAGATAAGCTATATGGTCACTTTAGGCTTATGCATACTTAAATTCTCTAAATCTTGCTAGACTCCTCCATAAATAGACTATTGGAACTTATGCTCCTCCCAAAAGTTCATGAAGTCCTTTGTTCCTGCACTTTTCATAAGGACATTACATTATCTGATTTTTTATTTTTGCCATTCATATGGATAATAACAGGCATATTTAGAACTAAACCTTATGCCCATTATTTTACAATTTAGTCCTTTGTGACAATTTTTTATTTAGGACAATTTCCATTTAGGGCTGAGGTGTAAGGTTTATAATAGTTCTAAGAGGTTTTCTTCTTAGATATTTACATGAACCAAACATGTTTTAAATTGTTAACATACTGTACCAAGTTAACATTTCATAAGTGAGGTATATTGTTATCATGTAATGCAGAAAGCTGTGTTTTCATGAAACCAATATCTTGCAATTGTATGATTTTGAGCAAAGGATTACTCTCTCTAAGTCTGCATTTTTGTGCCTGTAATGAGGAATATTAACACATGCCTGGAAGAGAGTGTTAGATGAAGTCATATAGGGGAATGCTAATCGGTTACGTGTGAATTCTCTTCCGTGTGTCTGGAAAGACTTTTTTTATTGACACAGAAGAATGAATGATGAACTTTCACATTTTGCTTCTGGCTATTCTCTGATTTTCATTTCCAGATTGCATTTTCATCCTTGCTAAGAAATTTTATTTTAGTTTTCTGCTTTTGAAATACATGACTTTGATTCATGTTTGTTTTCTTCAATCCCAAGACAACTTGAAGAGTTTAAATCACTTCCAGTTGGGAACCGGAACGTGATAAGAAAACAGCTGCAGTGACTGCTCTGAAACTGACTTTCTCCTGGGGCCGAACACTGTCCTCAGACTCTGAGCTAAATGTTTCCTTAGCTGTTTGGATAATCAACTGAATCAAGCCTCCTTTTACACTTACTGTCAAAAAGACAGAGCTTTCTAGAGAACCAGATACCTTTAGTAGAGAAACTGTGTTCCAGACGAAAGAGAAAAGACAAGTAAGAGATGGAAGGGATTAAGGGTATAGGGAAGTGGCCAGTACAAAAGGGTATGTTTAGGCATTCTCTTCACATGTGTGAGACTGTGTGTGGTCCTCTGAAAAATGTCTTTGCCCACATGACATCTGGGATCTGGCAAGGCTATCAGTGAGGTCTTACAATCTCTGCCAAGTGCCTTTCAGAGATATTTGTCACAAAATTTTCTCCTGTCAACTTTCATCCAAGTGCCTTTGGAATGACAAGGCCCACTTGAAAATGAACAAATGTCAATTTAGATGAATGATCAGCTTTAGCAAAAAATATGACTACTTCTTTATAGATTTGTGCAAGCAATCAAATGTAATACTACGGACATTAACAGAGATTGGTTTCAACATAAATAACAGCTTTGCTAATCTCAGTTTACCCAGTTTATGTTTAAGACTTACCACAAGCCGGGCTCAGTGGCTCAACCTGTAATCCCGTGCCTTAGGGAGGCTGTGGTGAGTGGATTGCCTTATCCTGAGGTTTCGAGACCTGCCTGGGCAGCAAGACCTCATCTTTACAATAAATCAAAAAATCAGCTGGGCGTGATAGCGCATGCCTGTAATTCCGGCTACTTGGAAGGTTGAGGCGGAAGGATCGCCAGAGCCCAGCAGGTTGAGGCTGCGGTGGCCGGGAGCGGCAACTGCACTCCAGTCTGGGTGACAGAGTTAGACTCCAACTCAAAAAAAAAAAAAAAAGACCACATTGACCACTCCAAAAATCAAACCTTCGAACACATTTTTTTGTCAGTTTCTGAAAAGTGAACAATATAGAAAAATGATATTATTTCTGATAACCTGTACATTTGAAATTTTTTTGTTGTTAGTCTGCCAGAGTAGACCACATATGCAACTTGTGGAATGTAGGTAATAAGTTAATGTGCAGCCAAAGGGCAATTTAAGCAAACTGGCATAACAAGGTAGATAAACACTAATTATTTTTTTTGAGGTTCTGATAAATACTGTATTCATCTCTCTCTCCCTTTCTCTATCTCCATCTCCATCTCCATCATCTCCATCATCTCCATCTCCGTCTCTCTAGATCTAGTTCTAGCTCTATGTATCCTTATGTAGAGATACAATTTCTGATTTCTCTATTTAATTCTATTCCTGTACAGTTTTGTTAGAGCTGTAAAAGACAGTCGTTTTTTTAATTTTTATTTTAAAGTTGTGAGTACAATTCAGGATTAGGTATACAAGTGGCCACTGTACAGTTAAAGTTTGGGTTTTCTTTTGGCCCCATTTCACCTGGTTTGAAATCCGTGACCCTTATTGATCTTATGTGCCTTTCCCCCAGCAGTTCCTGGCTACTGCAATCCCTTTCTTACAGTATAATGGCAAATGCTCAGGGTCCACTTATGCAGGGGAACATGTGGTAGTCGGTTTTTTTGTTTCTGTAATAGACCACTAAGTATTATAGACTCTAAATCCATCCAAGTAGGTGCAAAGTCCATACTTTTTTCCTTCTTTATGACTATGTAGTATTTCATAGTGTAATTGTACCTTTTTTTTATTCAGTACAATTTTGATGGGTAGCAAGGTTGGTTCCATGGTTTTGCTATTGTGAACAGTGCTGCAATAAACATGCGTGTGCAGGTATCTTTTTTGTATGTTTTAAATTTCTCTGGGTATATTTCCAGAAGGCAGATTGCTGGGTCATATGGCTTGTCAATTTCAAGTTCTTTTAGGAATCACCACACTGTTTTCCATAGAGGATGAATTAGTTTGCATTTCCACCAACAGCAGTGTAGACGCACTTCCTTTTCTCTATGTCCTCGCCAGCATATGTTGTTTTTTGTTTTATTAATGATGACCATTCTCACTGGAGTTACGTGGTATCTCAATGTGGTTTTGATTAGCATTTAACTGATGATTAGTGAGACCGAGCATTTTTTCATGTGACTGCTGGCTGTGTATATGCCTTTTTTTGAGAAATATCTATTCATGTCTTTAAACCACTTTTTAATGGGGCTGTTTTATTTTTCTCTTTTGGCACATTTGAGTTCCTTGTAGATTCTGGATGTTAGGCTTTTGTCAGGTATGCAATTGGCAAATCTTTATTTTCCATTCTGTGGGGTCTCCTCACTTTCTTGATGGTTTCTTTGCTTTGTGCAACTTTTCAGTTTGATGAGGTCCCACTTATCTATCTATCTCTTATGGCATGGGTTTTTGGGGTTTTGATCAGGAAATGGTTGCCTATTCTGATTTCCCTAAGGGTGTCTCCTGAGTTTTCCTAAGATTTTTAAGTTTATGGTTTTACATTTAGGTCTTTGATCCATTTGAAGTTGATTTTTTTGTATGATAATAGGTAGGGATCCTGTTTTATTCCTCTGCACATGGTCGGCCAGTTTTCACAGCACCATTTACCGAATAGGTTCTCCTATCCACAGTGGTTTTTGGTGGAGGGTTTGTCTAAGATGAGTTGGTTGAGAAATTGAAGTATTGCTTCCAGAATCTCTGTCCTGTTCCATTGGTCTATATGCCAGTTCTTGTATCAATACAAGGCTTTTTTGGTTATTGTAGTCTTATAATAAAGTTTAAAGTCTGGAAGTATGATACCATCTGCTTTGTTTCTTTCTTTCTTTCCTTTTTTTTTTGAGTTGGAGTCTCACTCTGTTGCCCAGACTGGAGTGCAGTGGCCACTCCCGGCCACTGCAGCCTCAACCTGATGGGCTCTGGCAATCCTTCCACCTCAGGCTTCCAAGTAGCTGGAACTACAGGCGCGTGCTACCACTCCCAGTTAACTTTTGATTTATTGTAGAGATGAGGCCTCACCAAGTTGCCCAGGCGGGTCTCAAACCCGCGGTCTCAGGCAATCCACTCACCTCAGCCTCCCAAAGCGCTGGGATTACAGGCTGAGCCACCGAACACAGCTTCACTTTGTTTCTTTTTCTGAGAATTGTCTTGGCTAATTG
>NW_006974773.1:0-831 GCF_000164805.1 Carlito syrichta | reverse complement strand
GAGGGATGTGTCTCTTGCCTATCTTGGTGGAAGGTCCTTGTTGCCGAGTCAGAGGGTTGGCCTGCCTGAGGCACATTTCACACCTCGGAGAGGAAAGCCAGCAGGAACGTGGCCAGGGAGCCTTGGGAACTCCCACAGCAAAGTGGGAGCAGCCATGTGGGGGTTGTGGGAGAAAGGGGCCAAGCTTGGGGGACCTTCAAATGTGGGTGGGTGGGCAGGGACAGACTTAAGGCAGAAGTTTTGCAGAAGAATGGATTTCTTTCTTTCTTTCTTTTTCTTTCTTTCTTTTTTCTTTCTTTCTTTTTTTCTTTCTTTCTTTCTTTCTTTCTTTCCTGTCTTTCTTTCTTTCTACCTTTCTTTTTTTTGTTTCTTGCTTTTTTTCTAACTTTTCTTTCCTCACTAGGTTTCCCAGGCTGCTCTCAAACCACCCAACTTGGTTCAACCTCTCAGCCTCAATCTCCCAAACTCCAATGATCACAGGTTTTCCATTTGCTTGACATCCCAGTCTCCTGCCTCGTCTTGAACTCTGGTCTGGAGGCAATCCTCCTTTAAATGCCTGTACTCACCCAAGATTTTCTGGGTTGTGCTTGGAGGTTTTGGTGTGGGTTACTATGGTGCCCAACTGGGTTTGGATCTCCCAGACTCTAGTCATCTTCCTGCCCTGCCTCCCAAAATGCTGAAGAGACATGCGTGAGTCACCCAGCAGTCCCTGTGCCCCAAAGTTTTGAGAGTCATGCCCGTCATTTCCCCAAAGCGGTCCCAGGGAGAAGCAAGCAGGTCCGCCCTGAGGAACAAGGCGGGAGAAAGGGTAGGAGCACTGGCAGAGACATG
>NW_006974772.1:0-866 GCF_000164805.1 Carlito syrichta | reverse complement strand
TCAGTATTTATATTAGTTGTGATAGAGCCTGGTAGCATACTAGTGGTACTGCATTATTAATACTGTTGGCTTACCTGGCTACCCAATGTTTAGCAATGTGTTTCTTGTTAGTCCTGTGGTAGAATTTATAGAATGTTTTAATGTCATCAGAAGAGTGTACAGATTAGTCACATACTGAATTTAATTGATAATTGTTTTCTCTTTTTCTATTTAAGATTTTTAGTTGTGTATGTTGAGAGACAGGGGAGGTGGGAAGTTAAAAATTCTTTGCACCAAGTCTGTTTGTGGTTAAAAAGAAGCTTCATTATTAAATCTGGTCTCACCATACTGAAATTCGTCCTCTGAACTTGATTTACTTTAAATTTTTGGATTGTTAGTTTTAATATCATGTAATAGTTGTGAGGACTTTTTTTTTTGAGTCATTATCTCACTTTGTCACCCATGCTGGAGTGCAGTGGCATATCACAAATGCCACAACCATGACCCCCTGGGCTCCACCTCAGCCCCTCAAGTAGCTGGGACTACAAGTACATACCACCAGGCCTGGCTAGTCTTTTGATTTATTGTAGAGATGAGGTCTTGCTATGTTGCACACATTGGTCTTGAATTTGAGATCCTCCTGCTTTAACCTCTCAAGTAGAGGATGTCTTTGATTATACCTTAATAGAATGATTGGGGGTTAAAGCAAGAAATCAAAAACATAGATGTGGATGATTGATGGGGTGTCATAAACTAGATGTCATGCAAGTAGCTGTCTAGGAAGGGAAAACTTGCTTGACTAAAATCTTGATTTTTCCCTTTTAACTTCTGCCTTCCTTCTCCAGAGCATACTGTGAGCATTAGAATGTGGATTTCAATAGAAAATG
>NW_006974771.1:0-773 GCF_000164805.1 Carlito syrichta | reverse complement strand
ATTACAGATTCCCAAGAAGTACGGTCCTCTTGATAATTGTAATCAAGGATCTGGACTACAATTCCGTTTGTTCTATGAACATCTTTGGCCATATTCCAGTTCCCCAGGAATGAATTGGCATTTTGCTACTAAATCCTTCGTTTCAGGTAGCCTCAAAGTACAGAACTTTCTTGTGGTCGGGCTGGTAGCATTTGGGATATTGAGTTTACTATATTCCACATGTTTACAATGTCTTGTTGAGGGGACCATGGGAACTTGGATTACAGTTCCCAGGTACCACACGTGAGTCTTCCTATTGATATCCAAACAATTGTAAATCTACGTTCATCAGGAAATATTCAACGAATAGCTGAGAATGAAGCAGGATACTGCGTTATGGGAGTTTTCATATACAGGAACCTACATGACCTCTTGCTACAGAAGAATAAGGAATCTGGTTTACATGAGTCCTCACATCTCCAAAAACTACAGGAGTCTTACTAAGGGATAAAAATGTATCAGGGATTTGGCACACGAATCTGGGGAATGGGAGTCCTCATATACAGGAAAATTCACAGCCTCTTGCTAAGGACGAATAAGGAATCTGGGATAAAATATGCTCAATCCTAAATATCTACAGGGAGTCTTGCTAAGGGCTAAACAAGAATCAGGTTTTCATAGCGGTAATCTGGATATTGGGAGTCCTTATACACAGGAAACAACAGTTTCTTGCAAAGGAAGAATAAGGAATCTTGTTTTCCCGTGTCCTCGATGCCAAAAATCTAATGGGCATG
>NW_006974770.1:0-924 GCF_000164805.1 Carlito syrichta | reverse complement strand
TCATTCCCCAGAGTGGACCCACTCGCTCTTCCCAGGCGCTGCCTTGAGGAATGGGAGGGTGTGATTCTCAAACCATCAGGGGTGATGGTGCCAGCCAGGTGACTCACGTCTGTCTCCTCAGCACTCGGGGAGGCTGAGCTGGAAAGATGGCCAGGGCCCGGTAACTGAGACCAGGGCCCGGTAACTCTACACCATAGCAAGTCCACATCTCGACCCCAAGCAAAACTCAAAATACCATGCACTAGGGCAGGCCTCAGCAGGAGGATCACCTCAGGCCCAGAGTTCAAGACCAGACAAGAAGACCAGGGTGTCAACCAATTGGAAAGCCTGTGATGGCAGCAGGTTAGGAGGCTGGAGCTGAGAGGAAGGCTCGACTTGGTTGATTTAAGAGCAGCCAGGGCTACCTAGTGAGGAAAAAAAGAGAGAGAGAGGAAAAGAAAGAAAGAAAAAGAAAGAAATTCCGAGTCAACAAAGAAATACATTCGCCTTCAAACTTTCTGCCCTCAGTCCTTTCCCCAACCGTCTACAAAGGTCCTGTAAGCTCGGCACCTTCCAGTCAAACCCAGCCCGTTGGCTGCCCCTGCTTTGGTCCGAGAGTTACGGAGGGTCCCTGACTGGGTTCCTGCCAGTTCTCCTCTCCGAGGTGAGAAATGTGTCCCAGGTGGTCCGGGCCTCCTACTTGGCAACAAGGACCTTTTGCCAAGAAAGGCCAGGGACACATCCTTCACCCGGCAATATTTCTTCCCCCCCAAGTCCCATATTTCTGTCTCTAAAGCCAGTTGCCCTATGAATACACCACACGCAGTTGAAAATCTGTGTACAATTCTGAGGATTTTGGAGACAGAGTCTGGCTCTGTGGCCCAGGCAGGAGCCCAGGGACACGACCGTCATTCACCACCAGCCTCAAAATCATGGGCTCCAGTG
>NW_006974769.1:0-770 GCF_000164805.1 Carlito syrichta | reverse complement strand
GGTTAACTAGTGATGTCAGCTAGTTAAGTCAGCTGGCTAACCAGCTGGCTAATGAGTTAAGTTACCTAGTTGATACAGTTGGCTAGCCAGCTGCTTAGCTGCTTAAGTCAGCAGGTTAATTCAAGTGGCTAGCCATCTGGCTAGCCAGGTAGCCAGCTAGTTAAGTCAGCTGGCTAGCCAGATGTCTAGGTTACGTCAGCTAGTTAAGTCAACTGGCTAGCCCCCTGTTTAGGTAGGTAGCTAGCTAATTAAGTCAGCTGGCTAGCCTGCTGGCTAGCTAGTTAAGGCAGCTATTTAGGAGACCTGGCTAGACGGCTGGCTAGCTTGGTGGCTAGCCAATTAAGCCAGCTGGCTAGTCAGATGGCTATCTACTTAAGTTAGTTAGTTAAGACAGCTGGTTCGCTGGAAAGCTAGCTAGGTGGCTGAGAAGTTAAGTTGGCTTGTTAACAGGCTGGTTATCTGGTGGCCATCTAGTTAAGCTGGCTGTCTAGCCTGCTGAACAGCAGGGTGGCTGACTTGTAAGACGGCTGGCTATCAGACTGTTCAGCCAGTCGGCTGACTATTTAATTCAGCCAGCTAGCCAGCTGGCCAGCCCTCTAGCTGGTTAACTGGCTGCCTAGCCAACTAGCCAACCAGGTAGCTAGCTAATTAAGTCAGCCGGCTAGCCATCTAGATAACCAAGTAGCTAGCTAGTTAAGTCAGCAGGCTTTCCAGCTAGCCAGCCCCTACAAGTCAGCTAGTTAAGTCAGCTAGCTAGCCAGCTAAATAGT
>NW_006974768.1:0-1323 GCF_000164805.1 Carlito syrichta | reverse complement strand
TTTTTGTAGAGATGAGATCTCACAAAGTTGCTGAGGCTAGACTAGAACTCCTGGTTCAAGCAATTCTATCTTTTTGACCTTCCAAAATACTGGGATTACAGGCATGAGCCACCAGGGTTGGCCTACACTAGTAAATTTTATCAGTATTCAGTCTACCAAAACCTGCTAATATGTCACAGTTGGAAGACATGAGAACAAAATTAAAATATGCTAATCCAATTATTTTGCTTAGAACACACAACCAAGACCTGAGATTCAGTAGGTCTTTGTACTAACTGCAAACACATGCACACACACACACACACACACACACACACACACACACACACACACATTAAATAAAGAAAGAACAGAATGAAAAAAAGGAAAAGAGGAGGAGAAGGAAGAGAAAGGAAAAGAAAAGGTATAGGAAGTAGAGGAGAAATAGAACCCCTAATACAGTATATGAAAAGTTTAACTTCAAATGATTTCCCACCAAATACTTTATTTTTAAAAAATACAGTTGCTAGCCAGGCTCGGTGGCTCAGCCTGTAATCCCCCGCCTTTGGGAGGCTGAGGTGAGTGGATTGCCTGAGCCCGCGGGTTCGAGACCCGCCTGGGCAGTGAGACCTCATCTCTACAATAAATCAAAAAATCAGCCGGATATATGTCATTATGCATATATTTTTAGAATACAGTGAAAGTTGCCCGCTCTTTTTTAAGTAGACTAATCTGCCTTTAAGTTTTCCTCAATGGAGACTTTGGATAATTGTAACTATTGTCAATTGCCATGAAGTGTCAGGGAAATAGGAAGGTATGTGGGTCTTATTATCTTATTCATATCTTTGTACAGAAATAGCCAGGCCTCAAATCAGTTGTATTACCTAGATTTGACCCTGACAAATACCTTGATTTGTCAGACACTAAATGCTCCCAGTTGGGTTTATTAATTGTTTTTTATGCTTCTGTTTCTAATACTTTTAATGTCTGCTGGTTCAGAGTCCATTTCTTTCACTATCTGCTTCTTTCTGTGTGCATTTTAGAGAGTAAAGATTGAAATTGAGCAGATATCCATGTCAATTCAGCAGACTTAATATTACAATAATTCTAAGTAATAGACTCTAACCTGTGGGTGAAAGGGAAACAGCTTTATGGTTCTCGTACATGAGGTTTGTGACAACCAAGTCTGCTGGCCAGAGGCATTTGCTATAACACTCTAGGTTTCAGGTTTTATTCCAGATACTATACATCACCAGTTATCTGAGTAGCAGATAGGTAAGACATTGCCCCATGAAAATTAGTAGATTTTACAATACCGGTGAATTTGTATTTTTAACATATTAC
>NW_006974767.1:0-782 GCF_000164805.1 Carlito syrichta | reverse complement strand
TGAATAAGTGATTTTGCCTGTCAAGGCCATACTCATGGACTCTGCGGATAGCACTCGGTTACTTTTAACAAATTAGATCCCATGGGTTGGGGGGACGGAGGGCGAGCTTTCTGCCTGCTGTCTCCAGATATGGTTTGTTTTGGAAAGCTGTGTTTATATTTGGGAAGTTTCAAGTAGGTTCCTATTCACTCATTTCTTTATTCCAGTGTTTAGTTCATCCACCAGCATATAGAAGTCACCTGTGCAGGTGATTTGGTCCCTGCTTGGGGCAGAGGTGAGGATGGGGGGTATCTCACCTGTGAGGAATCCTGCCCAGAGAAAGGGGAAGGGATTCCAAGACAGCATTGCATTTGATATTTCATCAGGGACCAGGAGAAAGATGGGAGAGAAAGTGTGAAATGCCGAAAAAGGTACCAGGAGTTGACTGGGAGACCGGAAGATGCTTCTTTAAATGGAATTTTATAGGAAAACAGTGTTTTAGCATATTTGCTTTTGTCCCCCACTATGGGATAGACTCCCACATGTTAGAGTTCTGGTATCCCCACCAGTCCCCCCCGAGTGGTGGGGACTTGTGTAAAACAAGGCTCAGTTGGGGTGTTGTGGGGCTTGAGGGTGTGTCTCCTGCCAGGAAGTGTCCCAGGGGACCAGGCTCTGCTTTGGATTCTGACTGAGCTAATTTGCCCAGAATCCTGGACTCCTGCCCTGTAAACTCAAGGTGGAGCCCCTTTGGGGAGGCTGATGTGCCTGGGAGGCTGCAGTACCTGGTGCCCCAGGGACCCTCC
>NW_006974766.1:0-305 GCF_000164805.1 Carlito syrichta | reverse complement strand
CCTAGCTATTTAAATCAGCTAGTTAAGACACCTGTATATCAATCTTGCAATCTAGGTAGCTGGCTAGTTATGTCAGCTGTCTAGCCAGCTGGCTAGCTAGTTAAGTCACCAAGTTAAGTCAGCTAAGAAAGCAGCTTGTTAGCTATGTAGCTTGCTAGTTAAGTCAGCTGACTAGACAGTTGGTTAGCTAGATAAGTCACCCATTTAATCCAGCTGGACAGCCAGGTGGCTAGCTATATAGCAAACTAGTTAATTCAACTGGCTAGAAAGCAGGCCATCTAGTTAAGAGAGCTAGTTAAATCAGC
>NW_006974765.1:0-5847 GCF_000164805.1 Carlito syrichta | reverse complement strand
AATAGGTCCTGTAGTGTTATGTATATGAGGACTCCCATTACAGAAATTCTTGCTTCATTCTCAGCAAGATGCCAAGACATTTCCTGGTGACCTAGAATTCCAGTTGATTGCCTATCAAGAGGAAGACTCCCAAAAATTCTTGTTTAATTCAAACACAAGATTCCTGGTTCCCATTTCAAAGGACACACTAAAAATGTGGCGATATAGAAGACCAAATTGCTGATTGAACCTTATCCAGAGGCCTTGTAGATTTAGACGATTCAGATCTCCAAGTTCCAGATTCCCTTTCCGTTCTCAGCAAGATGCCCTGATTTTCCCTGTCTATGTGGATTCCAAAACTCTGTATACAAATATTTAGATGCCCAGATGTTTCCTAGGGACGTGGACACCATGATTCCTGGTTATATTTTAATAATTGGTACTAAATATTTGAAGCTGCAAAACCCTCAACCCCTCTAAAAATTAAAGTGCAAATTTAAATTTAAGGATTACAAAGTTCATCTTAAGAACAGAGTTTCATCTAAATATGGCAAGAAGATACTTTTCTTCCGGGAATTTAGCCTTAGGTGTCACGAGTAACATAAGGAACTTTTACTACCAGACACCCGTTTACAACTCTCAAGAGGACCAGAATGTTGCAGGAGTCCTAAAAACACTGATTCATAATAACCACAAGCCAAATATCTCCGAAACATGAGATGAGCTCGAATCCCTGATTCTTGTTTATCCCGTAGCAAGACACCCTGAGAATTCTTCGGATTGGGGACTAGTGTATCACAGATTCTTATTCTTCCTTATCGAGGGACCATGTAGTGTCCTGTATATGAGGACTCCCTTTCCCGAGATACCTGTTTGGAAACCCTGATTCTTGTTTAGCCCTTACCAAGATGTCATGTAGATATTGTGATGGAGGAGCCATGCAATACACATTTCTTATTCCTCTTTAGCAAAAGATCTTGAAGTTTTTGTACTTGAGGCCTGCTATTACCTATGTTGCAGTTTCTAAACCCTGATTATGTATAACCCACAGTAGATGGCCTGTTGATTTTTAGGACTGGGGACTGCTGAAAACCCGATTCTTTTTCTTGCTTGGCAAGGGGCCGTGTATTTTCCTGTATATAAAGACTCTCATTTCATAGATCCTGCTTCGAAACTCTGATTATTTTTAGCCCTTTGCAAGATGCCCTGTAGCCTTTTGGGATTGAGGACTCGTGTAACTCAGATTCCTTTTTCTCTCTTAGCAAAAGGTCATGTGGTTGCCTGTATATAAGGACTCCATTTCCCCAGATTCATGCTTAAAAACCCTGATTCGTCATTAGCCCATAGAAAGACAACCTGATGCTCTTTGGGAATTGAGGACATGAGTAATGCAGACTCCTTATTCTTACTTAGCAATAGACAGTGAAGTTTCCTGTATGTGAGGACTCCCAATACCCAGAGTTCAAATTCAAAAACCTGATTCGTGGTTACCTGTGAGGAAGACAGCCTGTAGCTTTTGGGAGTGTGGACCCATGTAACCAAGATTCCTTATACTTCCTTAGCAATATGACGTGTAGTTTCCTATATATGGTGGCTCCCATTACCTAGTTCATGTTAAGACCAAAGTTACATCCAAATACAGCAAGATAATACATTTTTCTGGGAAAGTGACATTAATTTTACCGAGGAACCTAATGGTCTTGTACTACCAGATATCCGATTACAACTCTCAAGAGGACCAGGATGTTGCTAAAATGCTGAAATGACTGATTCATAATACCCACAAGCCAAATATCCGAAACATGAGATGAGCTCAAAACCTTGATTCTTGTTCATACCACAGGAAGACACCCTGAGAATTTTTCAGATTGTGGACTCGTGTATCACAGATTCCTTATTCTTGTTTACCGAGGGGCCATGTAATGTCCGATATATGAGGACTCCCGTTCCCCAGAAACCTGTTTGGAAACCTTGATTCTTGTTTTGCCATTAGCAAAATGTCATGTAGATATTGTGACAGAGGAACCGTGTAAAAGAGGTTTCTTAGTTCTCCTTATCTAGAGATCATGTAGATTCTGCATATGAGGACTGCTATTACCTATGTTCCAGCTTCTGATCCTGATTCGTTTTTAGCCTACAACAGAGGGCCTGTTGATTTTAAGGACTGAGGTGTGTAATAACCCCAATTATTTTTCTTCCTTGGCAAGGAGCTGTGTATTTTCCTTTATATTAGGACTCTCAATAGATACATCCTGTTTCAAAACTCTGATCCTTTTTAGAACATTCCAAGATGCTCTGTAGATTTTTGGGATTGAGGACTCGTATAACCCAGATTCCTTATTCTTTCTTAGCAAAAGTTCATGTAGTTGCCTGTAAATAAGGACTCCAATTTCCAGATTAATGCTCTAAAACACCATGATTCGTGTTTAGCCCATAGCAAGATGACTTAAGCTTTTCTGGAATTGAAGATACGAGTAACGTAGATTCCTTATTCTTACTTAGCAAAAGACAGTGAAGTGTCCTTCATGTGAGGACCCCCATTACCCAGATTCTTACTGCAGAAACCTGATTCGTGGTTATGTCTTAGGAAGAATCCCCGTAATGTATGTGATTGAGGACTCATATAAGGAAGATTCCTTATACTTCCTTAGCAATATCACGTGAAGTTTTCTGTATATGACGACCACCATTACCCAGCTTCCTGCTTCACTCTGCAGGATGCTGAGACAGTTCCTGGTGACCGAGAATTTCAGTTTTTTGGATATCAAGAGAAAGACGTCCATAATGTTCGTTGGGAACAGGAATTCAAGATTCCTGGTTCCCCTTCACAAGACCTCCACAAAATGTAGAATATTCCAAACCCAAAATCCAAATTCCTACCTGCCCACCAACAAGAAATTTCTTTACTTTGAGGTCACCTGAATCGAGGAATTTTGTACCAATATACCTTTTGATTCTGGGGAATATGATTATGGTCGTAGATGGTCCCAGGAAACAAAATGATTTCTAGGGCCAAATTTTTGATTACAACTAACAAGAGGTCCAGAAATATCCTGAGGATCTGTAATGACAGATTTAGCATATCCACGGAGTTATTAGCTCTGAAAATGTAGGGACCCAGATGCCCAGATTGCTGATTAAACCTTATCAAGGGGCCGTGTAGATTCTGAAAAATAAGAAATCCTAGAACCGGTTTTCTTTTATTTCTCTAAGATGCCCGGATTTTTCCTGTCGAGTTGGATTCCAAATTCTGTATATCAAAAGACAGATACCCACAAGTTTCCTAGGTTAGTGGATTCCATGCTTCCTGTTAACAAATAAAAGTATGTAGTAAACATATGGCACGTTCAAACCCTTGTCCCTTCTCAAAATATCAACAGACACGGAAGGGGAAGGATTACAGGAGTCACCTTAAGACCAGAGTTGCATCCAAATATGGTAAGAAGATTCTTTTTGTCCTGGAATGTGGCCTAAGTTGTTCTGAGGAACCTAACGGACTTGGAGTGTCCAATAATATTCACAACTTTTAAGAGGACCAGAATGTTGCTGGAGTCCTGAAATGACCGATTCATAATATCCTAATGATAAATTGCTCTGAAACATTTGGGGAGCTCGAAGATCTGTTTCTTGTTTGTCCCTTAGTAGACAACCTGGGAATTTTTTGGATTTAGGGCGCATACAACAATTATTCTCTATTAGAACTTAGTTGGAGGCCATGTAGTGTCCTGTATGTGAGGACTCTCTTTTCCTTGATTCCTGTTTCAAAACCCTGATTCTTGTTTAGCCCTTAGTAAAAAGTCATGCAGATTTTTTGGTAGAGGAACCGTGGAAAACAGATTTCTTGTCTATTATTAGAACGAGGACATGTAGTTTCCTGTATATGAGGATTGCTATTACCCACATCCATGCCTCGAATCCCTGATTCTTCTTTAGCCGTCAGCAAGATGTTCTGTAGGTTTTCAGGTCTGAGGTCCCATATAACCCATATTCCATATTTTTACCAACAGCCGTGCAGTTACCTGTATATGAGTACTCCTGTTCACAGATACATACATCAAAAGCTTGAATCTTGTTTATATCTGAGGAAGGCGTCGTATACTTTTTTGGAGATTGAGAAAACATATCACACACATTCCTTAATCTTTCTTAGGAAAACTCCGTGCATTTTCCTGTATTTGAGGATTTCATTTCCCTAGTTTATGCTTCAAACACTCAAATTCGTGTTTAGCCCTTAGCATGAAACCCTGACGTTTTATTGGGATGGAGAACACATGTAAACCAGATTCCATATTCTCCTTTAGCAATAGACAGTGCAGTTTCCTGTATATGAGGACTTCCATTTTGCAGATTCCTACTCCCAAAACCTGAATGGTGGTTATCTCTTAGCAAGACGGTCTCTACGTATTTGGGATGGAGGCCTCGTGTAAACAAAATTCCTTATTCTTCCGTAGCAACAGGTCGTGTAGTGTTCTGTATATGAGGACTCCCATTACTGAAATTCCTGCTTCATTCTCAGCAAGACGCCAAGATATCTCCTGGTGGTCTAGAATTCCAGTTTCTAGGATATCAAGAGAAAGACTCCCATAAAGTTCTTGAGTAATTGGAACCCAAGATTCCTGGTCCCTTTTCAAAAGACACACTAAAAATATGGCGACATAGAAGCCCAGATTGTTGATTAAACCTGATGAAGAAACTTTGCAGATTTACGCAATAGAGAACTCCAAGAACCGGATTCCCTTTCCATTCTCAGTCAGAAGCCCTGAATTTCCAGGTCCATGTGGAATCAAAACCTCTGTGTTAAAAAATGTAGATGCCCAGATGCTTCCTAGGGACGTGAAATCTATGGATCCTGGTTACATTTTAATAATGTGTACTAAATATTTGGCAACTCCAAAATCCTCGGAACCTGTACAAATAAAGTACAAATGAAAATTTAATGTTTACCAAGTTCATCTTAAGACCAAAGCTACATCCAAATACGGCAATATGATACATTTTTTCCGGTAATCTGGCCTTAATTTCCTTGAGAAACTAAAGGGATTTGTACTACCAGATACCCGATTACAACTCTCAAGAGGACCAGAATGTTGCTGGAGTACTGAAATGACTGATTCATAATATCCACAAGCCAAATACCTCTGAAACATGAGACGAGCTTGAAGCTTTGATTCTTGTTTATACTGCAGCAAGACACCCTGAGAATTTTTCGGATTGTGGACTAGTGTATCACAGATTCCTTATTCTTCTTTATCGAGGGGCCGTGTAATGTCCTGTATATGAGGAATTTCTTTCGCCAGAATCCTTTTTGGAAACCCTGATTCTTGTTTTGCCATTAGCAAAATGTCATTAGATATTGTGAGGGAGGAACCATGTAAAAGAGATTTCTTAGTTCTCCTTAGCTAGAGATTATATAGATTCTGCATATGAGGACTGCTATTACCTATGTTCCAGCTTCTAAACCCTGATTCTTGTTTAGCCCACAGCAGATGGTCTGTTGATTTTAAGGACTAAGGACTGCTATAACCCTGATTCTTCTTCTTCCTTGGCAAGGAGCTGTGAATTTTCCTGTATATTAGGACTCGCATTAGATACATCCTGATTCGAAACTCTGATTCTATTTAGAACTTTCCAAGATGCTCTGTAGGTTTTTGTGATTGAGGACTCGTATAACCCAGATTCCTTATTCTTTCTTAGCAAAAGATCATGTAGTTACCTGTAAATAAGGACTCCATTTTCCAGATTCATGCCCGAAAACACCATGATTCGTGCTTAGCCCATAACAAGATGACCTTTAGATTTTTTGGGATTGAGGACCCGAGTAACGCAGATTCCTTATTCTTACTTAACAATAGGCCGTGAGGTTTCTTT
>NW_006974764.1:0-525 GCF_000164805.1 Carlito syrichta | reverse complement strand
AAATTTGAAAGCACAGATATCTCGCTTAGATGGAAATATAAGAGCTTGCAGCTCATCAGACTACTTTACTATCACATTGGGTGTGAGAATGCGTGTTGAAATTCTTACAGTGGGGGCTGTGCATCATAAAACTTGCATTGGTGAAAATTTACCAACTCCCACTATAATTAAGCTTTTTAAATACACACAAGAAATCTAATGTTCCTATATAGAATTAAAATAGTATGGTTCAGGGTAAAGAAAAGTAGGTAAAAAGTATATGACATGTTCTCTATTCAACAATCTGCATGTGGAAAAATATCAACATCTAAAGTCATTTCACCTGCCAGAAGCGGGTTGTCTGTCTGAAAAATGCAAACGAGGCTGTCAAACGATTGAATAGGTGTGGGTTCATTCCTGTGTCTGCAATGCTTGTGAAAGATATCCCAAAATAATTCCAGAAAGACGCTAGGATGAAGTATTTATTGTCCAGATTCAAAATCTGGCAGAAATCCAGTTTCCTTGAAAATCAAAAAGATACTTGGG
>NW_006974763.1:0-370 GCF_000164805.1 Carlito syrichta | reverse complement strand
CTGCCTGGGGCATATTTCTCACCCTGGAGAGGAGAGTCAGGTAGAACCTGACCAGGGTGCTTCGGGAACTCCTCCACCAAATAGGGGGCAGTCATTGGGGGGTGGGTTGGAGCTGGTAGGTGCTGAGCTTGGCAGACACTTATATGTGGGGGGGAGTGGTAGAAGGAAGGACTGAGAGAATAAGTGTTGCAGGGGAATGAATTTCTTTCTTTCTTTTCTTCTTTCTTTCTTTCTTTCTTTTTTGAGTTGGAGTCTCACTCTATCACCCAGACTGGAGTGCAGTTGCCGCTCCCGGTCACTGCAGCCTTGACCTACTGGGCTCTGGTGATCCTTCCGCCTCAGCCTTCCAAGTAGCGGGAATTACAGGCAT
>NW_006974762.1:0-317 GCF_000164805.1 Carlito syrichta | reverse complement strand
TGGAAGGATTGCCAGAGCCCAGCAGGCGAGGCTGTGGTGGCCGGGAGCGGCCACTGCACTGCAGTCTGGGCAACCGAGTGAGACTCCAACTCAAAAAAGAAAAAAAAAGAATTTCAGTACATTCTGCTATCAGTTGGAATTCCTATAAGAATAGAATAGCCTCCTTTAAACCAAAGTTTAATATTCAACAGCCTACATGTAGGCTGAGTACAAGGAATGAAGAAAACTTGTGTTTTAGTTCCATATATTTGAGACTTCCAGTCAAATAATCCAATTCTGCTAAATCTGTCATTTTATCATCTATAAAATGGATGAAG
>NW_006974761.1:11761-13619 GCF_000164805.1 Carlito syrichta | reverse complement strand
ATTTATCAAAATTGCAGGTGAATTAAATACTCAACAAGAACTATTTTCTCATTTGCCTTTATTTACTTCTACACATATTAATGAAAATACACTTAGAATTTCATTCAATAATGGAGTTGTCTAAACTGTTGGGCATGAAAGTGGGAAAAAACACTATTTCAGCTCAGTGAGTCACAAAAATTTTTATTTTTAGAAATATTTTTGAAGGAAATAAAGCTTAATGATGTATGTGAAAACTTGGACTTATTATTTTATTCAACAATATAAATTTCCAGTAACTTAAGTTCTAACATTTTTAATAATTATTTATTTTATACCACTAATTTTCTGTTACTTTTTACCCACACTTCCACATCCCCTGTCTTGGGTTTTTACATTCTAATTCCTACAGATATAATATAGACTGGAACAAATTGATGGAAAAAATAGAAATTCTTCTTACAGATCCTCTCTGTGATTTTCTAGATGGTGCCCCCCTTGTTCTCATTGAAGCCACAGCTCAGGTAGTAATGCTAGTAAAACTCCAGGGTAAGGGTAAGAAGATCCAGACACTTGAAAGGTGCTGGATTTTCAAGAGAGTATCTTTTCCTCTCTGTCTTGTTCCTCTTGGATTGAGGCTACCCTATCCACCTAAGGGTTCCATGACAAGAAATCATCCAGGGGAGCTATTTTCCCTCATGGTATTTTCTGTCCCCATGCTCTACACCATGCTGACCTGTGGCACCTGGCTGTCTTGCATGCCACCTACCCTGGCTTGGTCCCCTGGCCATGGTGGGACTAGAGATCAACTGTAACCTCAAGTCCAGGCATAGTCTTGCATTGTCTGCCCAACCCCACCCAGCTCTGCCCAGCTCTGTCCATCCTCCAACTTGGGACTTAAGGTAATCACACCAAACTGAGAGAGACAGAAGCCCCTCCTCCATGCTAGATCAAACACAGACAGGATGGATCTGGGTGGCAGATGTGAGAGGCATCAAGCTGACTGAGTCCAGATCTGATCCACCCTACTTACACAGCAGGCATGGGGTATCTGACCCTAGCTGTGAACAACCCTACCAGCCTGCAATGAGAGCAAGAGACCAGAGCTGAAAATACATTTGAGTTAGAGGAATGATCTCAGGGTGTGCTAGGTTCCCTTTTTTTTTTTTACTTTTATTCTTTGTTTTACTCATTTTTTCTCTTTTCTTTCCCTTCTTACTGTTATTAGTAATATTTTCATACTTGCTTTGTTTCTATTATTTTACTGATTTTTTTTCTTTAGACTTCATGTTTGTGTAGGAGAATAGTACATCAAAAAGAAGGCTTGTTGACTTGTGTGTCTGTATGATTGCCTGTATGTTGTAGTTTTTTTTTTTTTTTACTCTTTTCTTTCTTTGTTGGGAGCCAACATCTGCAACCACACAGCTGAGGCCTATGAAGGCCTATTCAGAAGGTCGCCTCTGAGACAAGGATATAACATCAAGTGTGTGCATATGAATAGTAACCAGTGTATTATAAGACAACAGAATTTTCAATATTAGGAAGTGACAGTCTAAAATAAAATCTTATTATATCCTATGAAAAATGCACAGCAGAATTATTTTATATCTCTTTTTCTTTCTAAACTGTTTTTCTTCTTAAGATTTTTAGCTGTTATTTCCTGGTAAACTGATTGATTAGCTTTTGTTCCAGTATGTAGTTTCACTTGGGGTTAAGATTAGACGTTATAACTGTGATAATAGTTTTATTATGTTGCCTTTGGTTAAGCAGAACGTTCTTGGTTTTTGTACGTGCAGTAACTTTCAGCTTGCTTCAGTCCCCGGCTGTCATCATGGCAACTGTGCAGTTCATTGTTTTAAGTGGGCATGGCAGGTTTTGA
>NW_006974761.1:0-11741 GCF_000164805.1 Carlito syrichta | reverse complement strand
ATTTTATACTCACACGTTTATTTTGTGTCTCTTAGATACTAACCTTCATGGAGACAGAGGCAATGTCTATGTTACTCTCCCGTGGACACTCAGAGGATAGCATAGTTTCTGCCATGTTGTAGTTTCTCAAAAACGAATTGTTAATAGAATGAATGGACATAAAAAACCTGAATGAATTGCTTAACAAAAATTCCAAAGACTGGATTTTCTATTTGGTCTAGGATGCTTTCATTTTTCAAATTATTTGGTTCAGACTTCTTTATAAGCTATTTAAGCTGGGGGACTTCTGGCAAGATGGTGACAGGTTGGACTGTGAGAGTCTCCATGAAAGTGAGAGTCCATAAAGACTCTCGATTTCCCCTAGTGGCTGCTGCCCCCACCACTGCCAGCCTAATCTTCAGCTAGCTGTGCAAGCCTGCAGGCTGGCAAACACTGGGTCCACACACTGCTCTGCCACTGCTGCCACTATCAGCCATGCTGACCTGCGGGCTGGAGGCTCTCCATCACACACACCATGCTATTGATGCAACCAATACTGCCACCTCGCTCAAGGTGGCCCTCAGCTCCCAGTCCCATGGAGCTCCAGACTCCCTTGCAGGCTCCACCACCCCACCCTTCCCTAAGCTGCTCTACACCATGCTGACCTGTGGCACCAGGCTGTCTTGCATGCCACCTACCCTGGCTCAGTCCCCTGGCCATGGTGGGACCAGAGATCAGCTGTAACCTCAAGACCAGGCATAGACGTGCATTGTCTGCCCAACCCCACCCAGCTATGCCCAGCTATGTCCATCCTCCAACTTGGGACTTAAGGTAATCACACCAAACTGAGAGAGACAGAAGCCCCTCCTCCATTCTAGATCAAACACAGACAGGATGGATCTGGGTGGCAGATGTGAGAGGCATCAAGCTGACTGAGTCCAGATCTGATCCACCCTACTTACACAGCAGGCATGGGGTATCTGACCCTAGCTGTGAACAACCCTACCAGCCTGCAATGAGAGCAAGAGACCAGAGCTGAAAGTACATTCGAGTTAGAGGAATGATCTCAGGGTGTGCTAGGTTCCCTTTTTTTTTTAACTTTTATTCTTTGTTTTACTCATTTTTCTCTTTTCTTTCCCTTCTTACTGTTATTAGTAATATTTTCATACTTGCTTTGTTTCTATTATTTTACTAATTTTTTTTCTTTAGACTTCATGTTTGTGTAGGAGAATAGTACATCAAAAAGAAGGCTTGTTGACTTGTGTGTCTGTATGATTGCCTGTATGTTTTAGTTTTTTTTTTACTCTTTTCTTTCTTTGTGTTTCTTTTCATTTGTAGTTGATATGTTTGTCTGTTGTCCCTCTACTCTTCTCTCTCTCTCCATCTTCCTCTTCCCCCCTTCCCCATTCCATTCTTTTCCTTTTTCTTACCTCATTTTGCTTTCAGGGAGCAAACCTATACCTCCACTGCATGGCCAGATTGCAAGGCAGTGGGAAGTGGGTTCCAGGGTATCCATACACCTGTTGGTGGATACTGGGATCTGCAGATAGATTTAGAATCACAGTTCCTCCCTCAATTAAATCTCAAAACTGCAAGAAAGTATAGCCCCCACCCACAGTCCAACTTTAGAATGGAACAAAGCTAGAGGATTCACAAAAAGAAGAATAGAAGATTGAGCAAACAGAAGTAGCAGAAACCCTGCCATGCCTGAAGAACAGAATTAAAAAAGAAGGGGGGAAAAGGAAAAATTGGGGAGGAAAATCTACACAAATGAAGAAATACCAAAAGAAGAATATAGGTCTCACACAGATGCTTAGGGGATCAGATATTGAGAAAATAGACTTCAAAGCACAAACAATGAAGAGCCCCACAATGACTTGTCACATACTACAAACACAGACATCATGACATTAATAGAAAGAATAAAAAGAATTGAGGAGAAACAAGAGGAAAATAGGAAGGAGTTGATAACTGAGATAACAACAGTAAAGAATACAGTGATTGAAATAAATAACAAACTAATAAACATGGAAAGCAGAATGAGCCCAGCAAAAGAAAGAATCTCAGAGCTTGAGGACCAAAATATAGAACTAACCCAAACTGTCAAAAACATAGAAAAGAAGCTTAAAAACACAGAACAAAATCTTCAAGAGATGAGCAATTAATTCAAGACACCAAACCTAAGAGTAATTGGACTTCCTGAGGCAAAAGGAGAAACAGAGACCACCCTGGAACAAACATTCCATGAAAATATCCAAGAAAACTTCCCTCATCTCATCAGTGATGCAAAAATTCAAACACAAGAGATTGAGAGAACTCCTTCAAGAAAACAAATGAGAAGACCAACTCCCAGACACATAATAATTTGCCTAAACAAAGTAGGCACAAAAGAAAAAATTCTAAAGGGAGCAAAAGGAAAAGGTCAGAACATACCAGGGAAGACCAATTAGAATAGTAGCAGATATATTTACATAATCCCTTCAGGCTAGGAGAGCTTGGAGCCCAATCATCAAAGTTCTCACAGATAAACAATTTCAAACAAGAATAATCTACCCAGCCAAGCTAAGCTTCATCAGTGAGGGAGAATTAATATCTTTCCCAGACATCCAATCCCTAAGAATTTATGCTGCCTCCAGATCACCTCTACAAGAAACACTGAAGAAAGTATTAAACACAGAAGAAAAGGAAAACAGAATGACAACATTCTTCACAAGAGTACAAGGAAAAGATTGAAAACACACATGAATCAACCCAAAGACCAAAAGAAAGACAACAGACAAACAGGAACAACAACAACAACTGTATAAGAACCTCATGACAGGGATAAACTCTCACATTTCAATAATTTGCCTGGATGTGAATGAACTGAATTAACCACTGAAAAGACATAGAGTGGCAAAATGGATAAAATATCATGAGGTCACACTACATTGTCTCCAAGAGATTCATCTCACCATAAGGGACACTCACAGACTCAAAGTAAGAGGATGGGAGGCAAAATTTCAGGTGAACAGAACACAAAAGGAAACGGGAGTTGTGCTCTTAATTTCAGACAAAATACCCTTCTAAGCTATCAAAAATTAAAAACGATAAAGATGGGCACTGCATAATGATAAAAACTTCAATCCGTCAACAAAATTATCCATCCTAAGCATATATGCACACAACATAGGAGCACCAAATTTCATAAAGCAGTTTCTCGCCAAACTTCAAAACTCTAACACTATCATAGCTGGGGGTTTTAATACCCACTCACAACCCTAGACAGATCATCAGGACAAAAAAATCAGCAAGGAGATCCAGAACCTCAATGTAACTCTGGACCAAATGGACTTAATTGAAACCTACAGAACACTCCACCCAATGACCACAGAATATATATTCTGCTCATCAACACATGGAATGTACTTTTAGATCAACCACATCCTTGGCCATAAATCAAGCATAAACAAATTTAATAAGATTGAAATTTAGATATGCTCCTTCTCAGACTTCAGTGGAATAAAAATAAATACCAACACCAACAAGTTTCCCCAAAAGCCACAAGACATGTACACTAAACAAAATGATGCTAAGAAACTCCTGGATCAACATGGAAATCAAAACAGAGATTAAAAGATACCTGGAAACAAATGATGGAAACATCTTATGAAAATCTCTGGAATGACATGAAATCAGCAGGTAGAGGAGAATTCATATCCCTACAAACATACATGAAGAAAATGGAGAGGTTACAAGTTAACAGACTAATAAGTCATCTAAGGAAGTTGGAAAAACAAGACCATCAAAACTCTAACTTCAGTAGAAGAATCCAGATCACCAAAATAAAATCACAAATCCGGGACATAGAAGACAAAAAGATAATTCAAAAAATCAATAAAATAAAAAGCTGGTTTTTTGAAAGGATAAACAAGATTGATGGTCCCCCAGCTAGACTGACCAAGAAAAAGAGAAAAAAAGCCCAAATAAACACAATCAGAAACACAAAAGATAAAGTCATATCTGACCCTGAAGAAATACAAAAGATTATCAGAGACTACTTCATACAAACTTGAAAATCTAAAGGAAATGGAGGACTTTCTGACATCACACATCCTTCCTACATTGAGAGGAAATTATTAACTAAAAAAAGTTAGGTCAAAAGCAAAGTGTACAATGGTCAGGTGAGGTGGCTCAAGTCTGTAATCCTAACACGTTGGGAGGCCAAAGAGAGGATTGCCTGGGCTTGGGGTTCAAGACTGGGCAATGTGGTGAGAAAATAAGCCAGTCATGGTAGCGCATGCCTGTAATTCCAGCTACTTAGAAGGCTGAGGAAGAAGGATCATCTGAACCCAGCTGGTCAAGGCTGCAGTGGCCATTTGCTTGCCACTGCACTCCAGCCTGGGCAACAGAGTGAGACTCCAACTCAAAAAAAAAAAAAAAAGCAAAGTGTACAAAATAAATGTGGAAAATAAATTATAGGAAATTTGGCTACAGACATGCTAAGTAAAATTATAATCTAAGAGAAATCATTACTGCAGAAACAAGGAAACATTTAGCTTTAGCACTTATTCAGTTTTCTAAAACACTTCTGAGTTCTGTGGAAAACATAGAAAATAAGAACAGTGAATCATTTTTTCAACACTTGGTTTATAACAGGTGTTTTGCTAAGCACTTTGCGTGCATTAAATAATTTATTTGCCACAAAAATTCTATGAGGTAGATGTTTATATTCCCTCTGTTTACAGATGAGTAACCTTAACACAGGGATATTAAGTAATTTGTACAAAGTCATACAGTTAGTTAAGTGGCAAGGATGAGACACAAATCCACATTCTTAAATATAGTGCTATACTGCCTTAAATAAATACGTTGTACTCGGATCCATTTTCTTTAACTATTCTTTTTTTTAAAATTTTAAAGATGTGGGCTACAATTCAGTGTTAGGCATACAAATTCTTGTCCATTCTTAAAGAACCTATATCTGACACCAACGACAGGCAGGCAGAGACCCAAATTAAAAGCACAATCCCATTCACAATAGTCACCAAAAAAAAAAAGAAAGAAGAGAAAGAAAAAGAAATGCCTTGACATCTTCCTAACCAGAAAAGTGAAAGACCTTTATAATAAAGAACCTACAAATCCGAAAAGTGAGAAGGCATATGCATACAGTGTGTTAGTCCTTTTATATAAAGTAGTTTTCAAGATACTTTCAATATCTCATTACATTTGTTCATGCAGGTAAAAAATAACAATATTTAGCACATATTTGGAAAGTGCTGCTCTTCATAGGATTCTCACCTCAACTCTGTGAAATAAGATAATACAGATATCATGGTAAAATAAGCTGTATGTGATAATAAATTAACCCTTAAACTTCAGTGAGATAATTTAGCACAAGTTAAAATATCTCTCAAAGAAAGTGCCATATTTGCATGAATCAGATACGTTAAGATCCTAGACCACAGTTACCATTTACAAGTCTTGGTCCCAGCCCCTCCATCTCAACATAAGGCTATTGGGTATGTCAGAGTGCAGTGAAGACGTACATCACAGATAATGCCTTTGGTCTAGTCATTTCTTCTCACATTTTATTTTAGTTATTTATTTATATTAGAGTGGAGTCTTACTCTGTCACCCAGACTGGAGTGCAGTGGCATGCTTACAGCCACCGCAGCCACGACCTCCAGGGCTCAGGTGATCTTTCCACTCATAAGTTGCAAGAGACATGTCACACTAATGATGGAAATGAGAGGGAAAACAGCTTCTGGAGTTTATGAGAAATCTCTACGCTATCTTCACAAACTTTCTGCAAATTATTAAATATACTTTTTTAAAAAACAAAAATGTCAGTACTGCAAGGGGCCCACCTCCAAAAGATAATCAGAGGTTTTTTGGGGTCCCTCCTGGTACATCATATCTACTGCTTACTCTAAAATATTTACACACTGAAGCTCACAGTCATTCATCTGGAACTACGTTTCCTCAGTTTGTTCCCAAGGTTCCATTTCTTCACAAAAGATGAACTGTCATAGGACTCTAAGAAAACATGAACAGGGACTTCTGGGAAGATGGTAGCAATGCCAGTCTGTCTAAGTGAGTCCCAGTGTGAGTGACTGAGTGTATGGAAAATTTTGTATATGTGTCTGTGAGTGGCTGATTGAGTGGGGACTTGGGAGCAAGTGGCCAGGGCTCTCCTGGTGATGCAATTGCCACAGCTACTCTGCTTGGACCCTAGCACTCCCCAGGGTGCAGAAGCTGAGTGCCATTTTTTTTCCTAATTCAGCTAAACTTTTCTTCCTAAGAAGCTGCTGAGTGGGACTGCCGGCTCCAGGCTTTGCCTCACCACCGCAGCACCTGACTGGACTCTGGCAGTAAAGGCTGCAGAGGGAGCTCAGTGAGGGAGCCCAGAGGCAGAGCCCTTCTGAAGAAGACAAATGAGGCATGCTGCCAACATCTTGAAAACTGGGCAGGAAAGTGCACCAGCTTTCTCACCACAGAGTGACAGACCTGATCTCTGTGACTTGTGGATTAACTACTCAGGGGTTGATTATTACTCAAAAGGAATATCCTGAAAGCACAAACTTCAGAGGGACAGGAGAGCTAAGTCTCAGATGCCCCCCCAAACCGATTCAGCTGAAGGACAAAGGGAGTGACCAGAAAAAGACAAAGAAGACCTCAGAAGAGAACAGTAGTGAGTCCAGGGCTGACTCAACACCTTCCTCCCCAGCAGTCCTCTGAATCTCAGACCCACATGGCTGGGACACAACTGAGAGGATGAACACTGGTGGAGCTTGAGTGTCAGGCATGATAGGAAGACTCTATTCCAGCACAAGACTGGTTGGGGCACCCTCTGCCAATACCTGGGGAAGAGGCAAACTCACGCTGCCTCACCCGAGTGGATACCCTGATCATATGAGAGTGGGAGGGGAGGAATGAAGCCCTAGTCACCACCACCACACACCTCTTCCTCCTTTCCTGACCAAAGACTGTGGAGATTGTGAAAAAGGCTGCAGCTCCACAGGAGACAGCAGAGCTACTTACCTGTGATTAGTGGAGAGGAACAATTAAAGAATCTGCCAGAAGAAGGAAGATTGTTTTTTGTGGAGGGAGGTTCTGTTGGTTTTTTGCCTATGGATTTAAATCATTTTTCTTTACCTTTGTGCATGAATGTGTATGTGAGGGTTCTATCTCTATCCCCCCCAACATATTTTTTCTTGTTTTCCTTTTTTTCTTCCTTTTTCTTCTTTCATTTTTTTCTGTTTATGTGTGTACATGAATGACTGAGTGTTCATCTTTCAGGGTTTTTTGTTTGTTTGGGTTTTTTTGTCTTTTTGTTCTTTTCTGAAGTTTAACGTATGTATGAATGTGTGTGAGAATTTGACTTAAACTCCTTTTTACTCTTGTCGTTTTTGGCTATCATGTTGTGGTGTGTGTGTGTGTGTGTGTGTGTGTGTGTGTGTGTGTGTATTTGGTTTTCCTGTTTTTTCTATGTTATTCTTTGTTTTTTTTTCAAATTTGTTTCAGTTTGTGTGTGTGTGTTTAATTGTTCTTTGATTTGTTTTCTGCTTTTGATTTTCTATGTTTTTTTTTTAATTCTCATTTTTGTCCCTCTTATTTTATTCTACTTTTCTTTGTTCTCCTCATTGCAGTTACTGTGTCATGGACTCAGGGGGTACACATATGTACCCATGGCATCATCATATAAAGTGGTTTTGGGAGGTGGGTCTCAGGGAACCCATACTACAGTGAACACTGTGATTTACAAGTAGTTTCTATGTGCTACCTCCCCATTCTCTACCTTATTTGACTCTCAGAACTACAAGAGACAGTAAAACTTCCCACCCCCACGGTCCTGCTTTAAAATACAATTCAGAAACCTGATGAAGGATTAATAGTGGGCTGGGCAAATATCAGTAGTGAAATCCTCTCCCACTGGCACTAAACAATGGAAATAAAGAGAAAAGAAAGAGATTGGTCACCAAAGAGGAAAAATCAACAGAAGAACAAAGGTAATTCCCAGTGCAACAAAGACATTATGCAGCTTCCAGACCAGCTTTAGAGGAGATGCTTAAAAATGTATTACACACAGAAGAAAGAAAAAAAGAATGACAACACACTTCTCAAGAGAACATAACACAGAATCAACAGAAATACATCATGACTGCAAACTTGAAAACACACACACACATCAAAGCTAAAAGAAAACAAACAAAAAAATTTTATAAGAGCCTCATGACAGGGATAAAAAAAATCACATTTCAGTTATCAGCCTGAACGTGAATGAACTAACTTCACCACTGAAAAGACACAGAATGACAAACTGGATAAAATACCATGAACCAATAATTTGTTGCATCCAGGAATCTTGTCTCATCTCAAGGGAGGTACAAACTCAAAGTTAGAGGATGGAAAATGAATTTCCAGGCAAATGGATCACAAAAGAGGACGGGAGTTACAATCTTAATATCAGACTAAACAACCTTTAAGCTATCAAAAAATTTAAAAAGATGCAAAAGGAAACTACATAATGATTAAAAAGTTCAATCCATCAACAAGAAATATCCATCCTACACATATATGCACCCAACACAGGAGCACCAGCATTTATGAAGCAACTACTAAGTAAACTAAAAAAAGTATTATCTCTAACACTATTATAGCTGGTGATTTAAATACTCCACTAACAGCCCTAATAGATCATTGAGGCAAAAAATCAACAAAGAGATTCAGAACCTCAACTTCACACTTGACCAAATGGACTTGATACCAACAGGAAACTTCACCCAACAACTACAGAAGATACATTCTACTCATCACCACATGGAATATACTCCAAGATCAATTACATCCTTAGCCATAAATCAAGCATAAACAAATTTCATAGGAGCAAAACACTGCCATGGACCTTCTCAGACCACAGTGGAATAAAAACAAATATCAACATCAAAAAATTTCCCCAAAACTCACAGAGACATGGACACTAAACAGTATGATGCTGAATAATTAGTGGGTCAACACAGAAATCAATAAAGAAATTAAAAATTCCTAAAAACAAATGAAAATGAAGAAACATTGTCCCCAAAACAGAGATGCCATGAAAGTGGTAATAAGAGGATAACTTATATCTCTGTGAACACACATCAAGAAAATGGAAAGATCACAAGTTAACATCCTAACAAATCACCTGAAAGAGCTGGAAAGACAAGACCACCAAAACCCCAATTTTAGCAGAAGAATCCAGATCACCAAAGTAAAAGTCCAAATATGGGACATAGAAGACAAAGATATCATAGAAAAAATCAACAAAACAAAAAGTTGGGTTCTTTGAAAGAATAAACAAGATTTATGGACCTCCTCATCAGAATGACCAAGAAAATGATAGATGTGCCAAATAAGCACCATGAGAAACACAAAAGATCAAATCACAAATGACCCCAAAGTAATACAAAAAATTATCAGAGACTACAATGTGCCCCTGTATGGAATCAAATGTGATAACCTAAATGAAATGGAGGACTCTGGCATCACACAACCTCCTCAGGTTAAAACAGGAAGAGATTGAGACCATAAATAGGTCAATAACAACCCAGGAAATTGACATCATCATAAGAAACATACCCACAAAGGAAGCCCTGTATCAGATGGTTTTCCAGTGGAATTCTACAAAACATAAAAGCAAGAGCTGATGCCAATGCTATTAAAAGTATGATAGGCAATTAAGAAAGACAGAATTCTCCCCAGATCATTTTACAAAGCTAACATCTCACTGGTATAAAAAACCAGGTAAAGATCCAACAAAAAGAAAACTATGGAACAATATCCATAATGATCATACATGCAAAAATTCTCAACAAGATTCTATCAAATCAGATCCAACAACACATCTCAAAATTCATCCACCATGATCAAGTACACTTCATCCCCAGAATTCAGGGCTGGTTCAAAATTCTCAATACCATAAATGTAATTGAATATAGCAACAGATGTAAAAGCAGAAACCACATGACTGTATCAGTGATGCAGAAAAATCCTGTGAAAAAAATCCAGCCTCCCTTATTGATAAAAACCCTTGAACATCTAGGCATAGCAGGATCATACCTCAAAATAGTGTCATCTATGATAAACTCATAGTCAACATATTGCTAAATGGACAGAAACTGGAAGCATTTCTCCTGAAACCCAGAACAAGACAAGGCTGCCCACTCTCACTCCTCCTGTTCAATATTGTGTTGGAAGTCCTAGCTAAACATTAGACAAGAGAAGTAAATCAGGGGTATCCATATAGGAAAAGAAGAATTTAAGCTACACCTCTTTGCTGACAATATGATTTTATACCTTGAAATCCAAGTGAATTTGTCAATAACCTCCTTGTACTGATAAAGGACTTTGGCCAAGTCTCAGGGTACAAAATTGTGCAAAAGACAGTCAAATTCTTATACACCAACAAAAAACAGGCAGAGAACCAAATAAAAAGCACAATCCCAGTCACAATAACCACACACAAAATGATATGACTTGGCATCTTCCTAATTAGAGAAGTGAAAGATCTTTACAATAAAAACTATAAAACATTGGTCAAAGAAATTAAAGATGACACAAACAAATTAAAAATATTCCATGCTCATGGGTAGGAAGAATCAATATTGTTAAGATGTCCATCCTACCAAAGGCAATCTACAGATTCAATGCAATAACATTCAACTACCAACATCATTCTTCTCAGACTAGAAATGACAATATAGAAATTCATATGGAAACATAAACTACCACAAGTAACCAACACAACCCTCAGCAAAAGAAACAATGTGGGAGGTATTACACTCCAGACTTTAAACTTTATTATAGAGCTATAATAATCAAAATAGTCAGGTATTGGTACAAGAACAGGCATATAGACCAATGAAACAGGATAGAGATTCCAGAAGCAAAACCTCAATTTCTCAGTCAACTCATCTTGGACAAAGCTTCCACCACCAACCACTGGGGAGAGGAGAAGCTATTCAATAAATGGTGCTGGGAAAACTGGCTGACCACATACAGAAGATTTAAACAGGACCCCTACCTGTCACCACACACAAAAATCAATTCTAAATGTATCAAAGACCTACACATAAATACTCAAACTACAAGAATCTTAGAAAATGCAGGAGATAGCCTTACAGAAAATGGGGTAGGCAACACATTCCTGATCAAACCCCAGTTATACATGACTTAGGAGATAAGATAGACAAGTGGAACCACATTAAACTGAAAACCATCTACAAAGCAAAAGACACCATCAACAGAGTGGGAAGACAGCCCACAGAATGGGAAAATATATTTGCCAACTGTATAACGGACAAAGACCTAATATGCAGGATCTACAAGGAACTCAAATGTGCCAAAAGGAAAAAAACAAAAACAAAAACAGGCCCATTAAAAACTGGGCAAAAGACATGGATAGATATTTATCCAAAGAAGTTATATGAGCAACCAAAAGACATGAAATAGTGCTCAGCATCACTAAAGGCTGGTAAGAATGAGCATCATTAATAAAAGAAATCACAACAGATGCAGGCAAGGAGGGGGAGAAAAGGGAATGCTTCTACACTGCTGGTGGGAATGCAAACTAGTGAAACCTCTGTGGAAAACTGTGTGGCAATTTCTAAAAGAACTAGAAACTGATCTTGCATATGACCCCGTAATCTCCCTACTGGGAATTTACTCAGAGTTGCTCAATTCCTGCTACCAACAAATACCTGCACATGCATTTTTATTGCAGCACTATTTTCAAAAGCAAA
>NW_006974760.1:0-5167 GCF_000164805.1 Carlito syrichta | reverse complement strand
AACTAGAGTAAAATAAAAAACTTTAAATTATATTTCATACTAAGTTTTATTTCTCCATTCATCTTTATTCATTCAACTGTGTCCAATGGATGTTTGCCACGGGAACACCTGGTAGTTTTCCCCTTTTGGCAGATTCTTGGATTTGTATGAGTCTTTCTAATGATTTAGGAGAATATTTTTCTGAAATATAAGGATTGTTTGGGGGGTAATTTCGTGTAATTTATTTTCCTTTCTAAAGATAAACTATGGGATTAAAGAGGTAAACTTCATAACTACAACCGTCACCTCTGGGTTCCATAATTGTAAATCTTCACAGCACAGTTGTAAGGACTTAGACAGTGCAAGTGTCATAGGGCTTTTGCCAGAAATCACCAACAAATAGTGGTTTCAATGTTCATATAGTTCCTTCACTATAAATTAAGAAGGGAAGAACACTGAAACATACAATCCATGCAACACAACATCAACATTGCAACTAACAAGTTGTGCTCTCTGAATTCATTTAAGAGCTTAACAATTAGAAGTTTCACCCATATGTTCTTTCTAAAAAAAAGTGACAGCATCATGATAGGCCAGGTACAGTGGCTCATGCCTGTAATTCCAGCACCTTGGAAGGCAGAGGCAAGAGGACTGCCTGAGCCCAAAGTTTTGAAAACAGTCTGGGAAATCTGGTAAGACATTGTCTCTAAAATAAATTTTAAAAATTAGCCTAAATGGTAGTGAGTCACTGTGGGTCCAGCTACACAGAAGGCTAAGGAAGAAGAATTGCCTGTGCCCAGTAGGCCAAGGATGTGGTGGCTGTGATCATGCCACTGCCCTCCGGCCTGGGTAATAGAAGAGTGAGACACCAACTAAAAATAAGAAGTGATAATGTCTGATACTGTGCCTTTCCAATCTACATCCACTTCAATCCATCCATACTATACTTTAGAAAAACTGTTTTGTATGGTTTATCAATTATTACAATAGCTCCTACTATGAAAGATCAAGATCAACAACAATGCAGCAAAGCTGGTGGTTCTTTCTCTATATAACCAGATTTTAACATGCCCTACATTATGGCAGGGCAGAATCTCCTATGAGAGCTAAGCTTCACTTCCATAGAGATTTGTTCTTTCTGGTTAAGATTTCACATCAAACTGAAAAAAGACAAGAGCAAATTACAGCAGGTTTTTAAAAAATCTCCTGCAACCACAGATGTCATATGTTCTGTGTGGGAAGCATTGTTAATGACACATGTATTTTCCAAACACATTCATACAGTGATCAAAACCACTGTCAGTTGAATTGTCTGTGAAAATAAAGACAACTATCAACTATTGGTCAGATCATCCACAGGGATGTTTGGTATGTTTGAAATTTACAGTTTCAACTCAGATGCCCAGAAATATGATTTTTCTATTTTTTTTAGTAAGTTAATGTAAGTAACTCTCTATTTTACCAGTGGCCAAATATTTACATTCAAGCCATTTCAAAGGAACTCAATAATTCCAAATGTAATACAGATTCACTTTTATAAAATTATTGATTGAACATATTTTGTGTTCCTTTTCCTTATCTTCTACCAAAGGTAATCAATTTTGTTGAAATTGGTGGGAGAGATTCTCAGAAGGGAGAAGAGAAAGAGCAGGCAATTTATATTGTTCTAATATCATTTTTATGACATCTGTTTTTGTCTGAACTTCTCTTGCCTTATATCTAATTCCATTGGAGAATCCAGTGCTGGTATCAGTTGTAGAGTAATTCATTCTGTCCAGTGTCTGAGCATTTGTGCTATTGTCAGTTACCGATGCCCATGATCCCTGCTATGGTCCTCAGTGGTAAGATCCACGCCTCCTGTTTCTTCTTAGTCCAACCCACTTCTGGATCATGCTCCTTCTTAATGTGTCCAAGGACCCCACATTTTCAATAGCTTGAAAGTTCTTTACTACATTTCCCTATAAAAAGTCAAGGCAAGCAGATGTTCTTCCATACTATTCAAGTAGACACACTAGATGAGAATTTACCAAGATATGTTGCTCTGGGGTCTTGGTGAATATCAAGATTTCAGACAGGCTAGCAGTCTTTTTAATGTCACTGATAGAAACTATCAACCATCCCCAATGCCAGGTTTATCTTGGGAGCCAGAAGGCTACATAGCTCCTTTTTCAGTGCCCATTCATCTGCAACTACAATTTATTTATCATGGATGATGATGGAAAGGTGAAAACCAGAGTTTTTAAACACTTTAATGTATTTTAAAAATATTTTGAAATTTTAGGATGATTCTGTTTTTCTCCTCATAACTTATTTTACCATTCTGGCAATTACACTACATAGGCAGCCTACAATACTTAGTTTCATAGTGTATGGATGTCATACAATTTACATGGAGTTATTTAATCGGTATATTTGTATTAAATTTTGCTATTTTGTATTTAAAATTTAAATCACAAGGCATTGGTTCTCTAAAAATTAAGTTTAGGGAGATAATTTTATTTGCTGTAACAGAAAAAAGACTTACTTTTACTTTCTTATGAATGTAACTTAATAAATTTTTACACATGAAATGGTCATTTTAATATCCAAGTGTGTGACTTTTTTCAGAGAAACATTGTTTTGTATTGTTGTAACTCTGTGGTGTTTGATTACTGAATAAATAGTCAAATTAATTTCAGATATCTGAAACTTGTGTTTTCATTTTAAAAACCATTAATGATACAAAGAGTGACAGAAATATTTATCTCCAGTATTTCATATTTAATTTAAATGTGAAGTTCCCTCTGTTTTTGTATGGATTTTCTGCATTATTTTTTGCAGAATATTAATATTAAAACATGGATATTCCATTTAAAATGTTTTATAAAATATTGTATGAGTATTAAAATAACATTTTTGTTTGTCTTAAAGCAAATTTAATTTCTGACAATTCTGTGTAGGTTGTAACCTTTATCAATATAACATGACTCAACATCATCCATTTGAGTGGTTATGCTTTGAATTTACTTTTATTTGATATTATGCTATTATATTGCATCACGACTACTATTATACTGTTTGCATTTATTGAATATATCTTTTCTTTCACTTTTCACATTTTGTCTATGATTTTGTTTTACTTTGAATATCATGACATTGTTTTAATGTGCCCTTATATAAATTTTACTATAAAAATTTTAAGCCATTTATATTTATTCTGCTTAATATATTTGAAATTTTGTCTTTTTTTTCTCCTCAAGCATTTGATATAAATGCTTCAGACTTTGTAACAATCACTTCATAGGTCAGCCCCCAACCCTGCCTCATCTTTCCTCAGAAGCATGCTGATCCTGATTGCCAGGTCTCATTGTAGCAATGCCTTCAGTTTACTTAGCTTGAAGCCAACACCGTTATAAACTGATAACAAGTGTTACAGCTTTTCTTTGCATAGGGGCATCCTTGTACTTTCCAGGAGACAAAAATAGAGTTGATATTTAACTCCCACACCAGTGGATCACAAACATTTTCACACATGTAGAATCATCTGGAAAGTTTTTACAAAAAGGCGAGGTGTGGACTTCCCCCTCCCTGATCTGATCCCACTCCCTGACCAACATTCTGATTTAATTCCTCCAGGGTGAGGTCTGAACATAAGTATTTACAAAATAAAACTTCTTCAGGTGACTTAACTGTAGCCAGCATCCCCATCAGAGATGGTTTGCCAGCATTCCCTTTTGTCTTTACCATCTCATCTTTTTAAATCACCTCAAGCTCTGAAACATAATGAAATAACTCAGGTCTTTGTTGACATTTCTACAAAGATATACATTGGATATTATCTTTCACACATTTCTTTAGAATTTCAGGCTTAGCAAGATTGTATTTTGCTAGTTTCCAACTCTGCTACTCATTTTTCTTTGTATAAAGTCATTCTAGTATAAAATGAGAATTCTGAAAACAATGAGGTGAGGAAGACTTAAATAAGTGTGTCGAGTTTTGGATCATAATCATGTCTCAATATAGAATTGCCATCAAACAGTTAATCTTTGGTGACACTTTCTGATGTAGAAATTGATTCTCCTGTGTTATTTGTGCAAGATAATATGACTAGACATCCAAAGACAAATTTAATTATACAATAAATTAAAATACCTACTATTTATAAGATAACGTACATTTTAAAGAATATTCAATAGTATGAAATTTGAGACTTCTGGCAAGATGGCGACGGGGCAGCTTGATCTATGAGACCTCCATGAAGGAGAACACAGAAAGACTCTGGCTCTCTCCCCGGGGGCTGCAGGTCCCATTGTTGGCAGCCTGCTCTTCACACAGAGCTCGGCTGCTGACATTGCTGAAGCATCAAAGCAGTCCCGGCAGCTGCTGCCACCACCTGCATGGCAGCCATTGCACCTCATACCGCCTGTGCCTGAGGTGATCCATGCCTTCAGACCTTGAGGTCCCTGCAGGCAAGATCTGCTGGGATGGCTACCACCATTGCTGCAACCGTGACATCCGGCCAGGCCTGTGTCTCTTCCCATATGCCTTGAGGCAGCACCTCCCTCCCTCTGGGGTGGGCAGCTGAGATAAAGACCATCCAGAGCAGTGAGATAGCACCACCTGCTGGCGATTAAAGGTAACAACACCGAAATGGGAAAAACAGAGGCTTTTCCCAGATCTGAGGGGTGAACTGGGCAGTGGTGAACTGAGTGGTGATCTGAACTGCACTTCACAGCAGGCCAGGGGCAACTGACTCTAACTGTGAACAAATTTGCCAGGCTGAAAAGACAGCTAGAAATCAGAGCTGAAAGGACATTGAAATTAAATGAAAAGTCTCAGAGTGTGCTTGATTGGTTCTGTTAGTTTACTTACTTGATTCTATTCCTTTTGTTTTGTTCCCTTTTTTCTTTTTTTTCTTTTCTTCTGTTCTTTTATTCTGTCTGTAAAACATATCTTTGTATAGAGGAACAGCGCACTAATAAGGAGATTGGTTAGCTTGTATTTTAGCATCATTTTAGTTTTAGTTTTTTTTTATGTATGGGAGTTGGTTAGTTTGTAGCCATGGTCATTGTTTTTATCTGCTTCCGTTTTTGTTTCTCTCTCCATTTGTACACTCGTCTGTTTTCCGCCTTACTCCTCTCTCTCAACCCCCCTTTTCCCCCCACTCTCTGCTCCATTCTGTTCCCTCTGTTAACCTAATTTTATTTCA
>NW_006974759.1:0-306 GCF_000164805.1 Carlito syrichta | reverse complement strand
GGTGACTTGCCAGTTAAGTCAGTTAGTTAAGTCACCTGGCAACCAGCTGTCTAGCTAGTCAATTCAGCTCATTAAGTCACTTGTCTATCCACCTGATTAGCTAGTTAAAAATTTAATTAAGCCAAATGGCTAGTCATCTGGCTAGCTAGTTATTTCAGCTAGTTAATTCAGCTGGCTAGATAGGAAGCTAGATATATAAGTCAGCTAGTCATGTCAGGTAGCTTGCTAGCTAAGTCAGCTAGTTACGTCAGCTGACTAGTTAGATAGCTAGCTAGGTAGCTAGTTACTTAAGACAGCTAGCTATGC
>NW_006974758.1:0-398 GCF_000164805.1 Carlito syrichta | reverse complement strand
AAAAATTCTTAGCATCCCTAATCATTAGAAATGCAAATTAAAATGGCAATGGGATATCTACTCACACCAGTAATAATAGCCATTATTAGAAAGTCAAAGAACAACAGATATTAATGCAGTTATGGAAAAAAGGGAAAATTCATCCATGGCTACTGGAACCATAAAATAGTTCAGTCTTTATGGAAAACCATCCAAAGCACTAAAAATTGAATTGCCATTTGACCCAGCAATACCACTACTGGGGATCTACCTGAAGGAAAATAAATCAATAGATGAAAAAGTTTCCTGTAATTGTATGATCATTGCAGCATTATTCACAGTAGCTAAATCATGAAAACAACCTAAGCTCCCACCAAAAATAGACCGGATAAATAAGAAGTGGTATTATATACAAGGGG
>NW_006974757.1:0-421 GCF_000164805.1 Carlito syrichta | reverse complement strand
TGAGGCACTCATCACACAGGAGAGCTAGTCACTGTGGCACTCATAAAAGAGGATCGCTGGTCACAAAGTCTCACATCACAGTGGAGGGATAGGCACTGGGACACCAATCACAGAAAAGGGCTTGTAACTTTGACATTTATCACAGAGGAGGAACAGTCATGGCCAGTCAATGGTACACCCATTACACAGAAGGGCAAGTAGCTGGGCACCCATCACACATGAGGGCCAGTCAGGGGGTAATCCCTCACAAATGAGTGCCTGTCACTAGGGCACTGAATATTGAGAAGGTCCAGAAAGTGGAACAACCAACACAGAGGAGATCTAGTCAAAGGGAAAACACTGTGGAGGAACAACAGTGACTGGAAGCAATTATATAGGAGACCCAGACACTGGGGCATCTGGAATAGAGGAGCAGTCACTG
>NW_006974756.1:0-2543 GCF_000164805.1 Carlito syrichta | reverse complement strand
TGCCAAGAAAGGCCAGGGACACATCCCTCACTGGGGGCATTTCTTCCCCCCAATTCCATTTTTCATGGCTCTAAAGCCCAGTTGCCTTGTGAACACACCACATGCTGTTGAGTATCTGTGTACAATTCTCTAGTTTTCGAGACAGGTTCTGGCTCTGTGGCCTAGGCTGGGCCCCTGGGACACGACCGTTGTTCACCACCAGCCTCCAAATCATGGGCCCTGGCATTCCTCCCACCTCAGCCTCCAGAATATCAGGGACAAGGGGCACCACGACCCCAGATCCACTGTTTGAATGGGTGTGGAGACGGGGTCTCCCTGCATGAACTGGGCTGGCCTTGGGCTCCTAGGCTTCAGCAATGCACTTGCCTCAGCCTCCCTGAGTGCTGGGACCTCTTCACTCCCCAGAACACAAACACTGGAGTCACGTGTGGTGGCGTCTGCAGTCCTGGTTACATGGGATGTGGTGGCCTCCATCCTGGGACGTTCCTTTGCATCACCCCCACCGACAAAATGTGCAAGTCCAGGTCAGACACCATGGCTAATGGACATCAATTCCCACCCTGGGAGGCCAATGCATGAGGTTGCCTGAGCCCAGGTCTTATACACCAGCCCAGGCGATCAGACCAGACCTCATCTTTGCAAGAGGTCCCCAAAATTGAGTCAGGTGTGGTGGCCCCCAGAGTCCCAGCTCCTCTGGGAATGAGGTGGGAGTACCACCTGAGCCCCATAGTTTGAGGCCCCAGGAGCCACGATCATTCCACTGCACCACAGCCACAACAACACAGACTCTGGTGACAAAAAGAAGCCTCCTATGTGCATGATAACTGCCTGCCACAGCTCCCCAGTGAAAGGTCCACCTGGGTGGAGGATGATGAAGTTATCGGGATAAGAAGCCATCCATGCCTGAAGGTGGCAGACAGGGCAACCAGAACCTGGGCTGGCAGCGGCATTGCCAGACCGCCTTGATCACTCTATGTCCGATGGTCACCCTAGCTCTGGGCCATCCTTTCCTTATGCTCACACACATCTTTGCTGTTTGGCACAAGTGTGGAGGTTGGAGGCAGGCCTTCTGGGGCACGTCACTGAAGGCACGGGACAGACGTGCCTTGTGGTCACCCTTGAAATCTTTTGCAAATGACAGGCCGGAAAATGCCTTTTCGTCTCCCATCCATGAGGGTGATTTCGTGTGCTGGGAGGCAGTGGTGGTGGTGGTGGTGATCATTATTATAATTTAGAGTTGTAATCCCGCTCTCTCACCCAGGCCAGATAACATGGGCACGCTCAAAGCCACCACAGAAAGATGATGGATTGGCAGACAATCAGGCTGTGGCTTTGGGAGGCTGAGGCAGGGGACCACTGGAGCCAGGGAGTTCAAGAGTAGCATGGGCCACGTAGTGAGACCAGGTTGCACCCCAGAACACAAACACTGAAGTCACGCATGGTGGCTCCCATGGTCCCAGGTACATGGGATGCAGTGGCCTCAGCCTTGGTGCATTCTTTTGCATCACGCTGCCAACAGATTGTGCAAATCCAGGCCAAGCACTGTGGCTCACAGCCATCAGCCCCGTGACCTGCGAGGCCAAGGTGGGTGCCTGCTTGAGCTCCGGGGTCAGAGACCATATTGGGGGACACAGCCAGATGTCATCTTGGCAAGAGGTCCCCAAAATCGAGTCAGTAGTGGTGGCCCCCAGAGTCCTTCCTGCTTGGGGACCAAGGCGGGAGGATTAACTTAGCCCAGCATGTTGATGCCACTGGAGCCACTATCGTGCCACTGCTTCCAGCCTGGTCGATGGAGATTTGTGACAAAAAATATACCTACCAAGTGCGTCAAGGCAACCACCCACTGCTCCCATGGGAAAGGTTTGTGTGGTTGTGGATGATGGAGTGATCAGGAGAGGAAGGGGACCTACCCCCATCCGATAATGGTAGACAGGTTGACTGCAACCTGGGCTCGCCACGGCATTGCTGGATCACCTTGATTGCTCTGTGCTCGATGGCTGTCCTAACTCGGGGACATTTGTTATGTGAGCTCACACACGTCTTTGCTGTGGGGCATGAGTGTGGAAGATGGAGGCAGGTCTTCTCAGTCACATGGCTGAAGGCACAGGATGGACGTGCCCAGTGGCCACCTTTAAATTCACCCATAAGTGACAGTCTGGAAAGTGCCTTTTCCTCTTCCATCCCTGAGGGTGACCCCTCACTGTGTGTTAGGGGTGGTGGTGGTGGGGGTGGTAGTGATTATTATTATTTCACATCGAAATCACACTCTGTCACCCAGGCCATAGCACAGGGGCATGCTCTTGGCCACCAAGAACTCCACACTGACGGCAAATGCAGATACCTCCTGACGGACTCAGGCAATCTTCCTGCTTTGTTCCCCTGAGTGGCTGGAACCACAGGTGTGCAACACTTCACCCGGCTAATCTTTGGATTTATTTTGTTGGTCGAGACAAGGTCTAGTCCTGTGTCCTGGGCTGGTGCCGAATCCGCAGGGTAAGGATGTCCACTTGCCTGGGCCTCCAAAGGGCCTGGATTCCAGGAAT
>NW_006974755.1:0-411 GCF_000164805.1 Carlito syrichta | reverse complement strand
TGCTGTGTCTGCTGGTCAGTCGCACTCAGGAGCCTAAGAGTGAAACAGAAGACTGTCTCCATGACCAAGGTCCTGGGGAGCAGCAGTCTTCCTGTCAGACTGACCTGAATTTGAATCCCAGCTCTGCCACTAGGTGGCCGTGTGACCTTGGGCAAGTCATGACCCTCTCTGAGCCTTATGAGACTGCTCCCAAGCTGAAAGGAAATGGCATATTCAAGAGCTTGGCATGTTGTGAGTTCCTGGTAAAGCAGAGTCTTCTCATGGGTAAGGCAGCTGGTTGCTGCTGCTTTACAGATGAAGATCCTGTGGTTCCAAGAGGGGTAGTAATTTTTCAGGTCCCCAGTTGGTCAAGGCTAAAAAGGGGCTTGGACTTGCATCGAGGAAGACAAGTTCAGCTGCCTAACATCATGA
>NW_006974754.1:0-379 GCF_000164805.1 Carlito syrichta | reverse complement strand
CTGCAGTGTAGAAGCATTTCTTTTTCTCTGCATCCTCGCCACTATCTGTTGTTTTTTTAATTAATGATGGCCATTCTTACAGGGGCTTGGCGGTATCTCTGTGAGGTTTTGACTTGAATTTCTCTGATGATGAGTGAAGCTGAATACTGTTTCATGTGTCACTGGATACTCAGATCTCTTCTTTTGAGAGGTGTCTATTCATGTATTTTGCCCACTTTTTAAATGGGCTGTCTGTTTCCTTTTAAGTGTTGTGAGTTCTCTTAGATCCTACATGTTAGGCCTTTGCCAGATATATGGTTGGAGAATATATTTTTTTCATTCTGTGGGCTGTCTCCCTGCTCTTTTGATGGTTTCTTTTGTTTTGAAGAACCTCGTTAAT
>NW_006974753.1:0-3576 GCF_000164805.1 Carlito syrichta | reverse complement strand
AGACCTGCATTTTTAAAATATGTGTGCTGTAGAAAATTTATATGCTTTTTCAAATTTGTAAACTATGTTTTTCATGGTGGGTTGATTACGCCCAATTAAATCCATCACAATATTTCCAATACGTTTTTAACTAACTCATTATAAAATTTTTGTGTAGATTCTCAAAAATGAGGCACCTAGCTAAAGTCTTTCTTTTTTTAATCAAATTTTATTTTACCAAAAATGATAAGCTACTTTAATAGATCAAGTCTAAATCTTCATTTGCTATGACCCTGCACTTATATCAATCCTTATGTCCTTCCTCACTGTCTATGAAGGACATGTATCTTTCTTTCTTAAAAAAATCCATTTGCAGAGGCTAAATGTGGTGGCTCAAGTCTGTAATCCCAGCACTTTGGGAGGCTGAGGCGAGAGGATTGCCTGAGCTTAGAGGTTCAAGACCAGCCTGTCCAACTTGGTGAGACCTCATCTCTACAATAAATCAAAAAATAAGCCAGGTGTGGTAGCACATGCCCATAGCTCCAGCTACTTCAAAGGCTGAGGTGGAAGAATAGCATGAGCCCAGCAGGTTGAGACTGCGGTGGCCATGAGCATGCCACTGCACTCCAGACTGAGTGACAGAGTGAGACTCCAACTCAAAAAAAAAAATTCCATTTGCTTGTGCTTTGATTTCCACTCTTTTATTTCTCCTCAGGGACTTTAATTATAATTACCCATTACTTATCTTCTCTATTGTATCTTAAATTTGTCCATTTCCATTGATTCCTCTTTAGTCTATAAACACAGCCTGTATCTACTACTTTCTTATTATTTCTAACCTATTCCATACCCGACTTGGAGTCCCAGGAAAATTACTCTAGCCACAATTTTGCTAGAATTCTCAATTCTATTAAGTTATTGTCTTTTCAACCTATCCACTAAAAGTGTTTGCCATCTGGGCTGCTGCTGAAGGTTATGCGTATAGATGGATGCCAATGTAAATTCATGGTCAGCAACCTCAATGAGGGTGTCCAAACTGCAGGACCATTCTCTCTTGTTTCCATAGTCAACTCTCTCATTCTCCACAAGGCTGCTTCCCACATTCTCTACTCTTCTTTAACCACCCTGCATCTTCCCTTCTCCTTTGCTTCCAAATACTCTTGACAGAAGGTTTTCCTTCCTGCTTTGTAAGATAATAGTTGAAAATGACTACAAACTCATGGTTTTATCATTATGTACCCTTTTCTACTTTTTTTTCTGTTACAATGTTCCTCTTCTTATTTAAAGTTCTTCTCTCCATCTCTCTTTCTCCTTCATTGTAGGATATGTTCTCCTTTTTAAAAACTATTGTACAGGAATGTCCTTTATTTAAAAACTATCCAAATCTTTTCTCTTCTCTCCTCCCCTCCTCCCCCTTCCCCTCCTTTCCTCTTCATTTTTTTCCTTTTGAGATAGGGTCTTGTTCTGTTGCCCAAGCTAGAGTACAGTGGCATGATAGTTCACTGCAGCTTCAAACTCTTAGATTTAAGTAATCATCTGGCCTCAGTTTCCCTAGAAGCTATGACCACAGGAATGCACTATGCTGTCTGGCTAATTTTAGTTGTGTACATTTTTTTTGCAGAGGGCAATCTGACTATGTTGTCCAGGCTGGTCTTGAATTCCAGACTGGGATCACAGGCATGAGACACTGCACCTGGATTGCTTTTCTTTCTTTCTTTTCTTCTTTCCCTTTCTTTCTTTCTTTCTTTCTTTCTTTCTTTCTTTCTTTCTTTCTTTCTTTCTTTCTTTCTTTCTCTTTCCTTCTTTCTTTCCTTTTATTCTAAACTTGGGTACAATTCAAGGTTAGGTACATACATGATCATTGTTTCTCTCTCTCTCTCTTTCTTTCTCTCTCTCCTTCTTTCTCTCTTTTTTCCTTCCTTTTCTATGTTTTCTATTTTATTTGACTGTAAATTGACATTTATAATTGTATGTATTTATAGGTTACAAAATGATGCTATGATATATGATTACAATGTGGAGTAATTCAATCAAGATAAATAACATCTGCGTTACCTGAAATACTTACTTTTTATGATGATAACATTTAAAATGTACTCTTTTAGCAATTTTGAGATATGTAATATACTATTACTAACTATATTCACCACACTGTAAAATATATCTCAAAGAAAATTATTTTTTCTGTCTGAGATTATGTATCCCTTACAATCATCTCCCCAATTTCTTTACCCCCAGTCTTTGTAATCAGCATTTTACTATCTGCTTCTATGAATTTGATTGTTTTAGATTCCACAAACAATTGAGATCATATGGCATTTGAATGCCTGCTTATTTAACATAGCATAATGCTCTCTAGTTCCATTCATGTTATTGAAAATGACAAATTTTCTTCCTTTTTAAAGACTGAATATTATTGAATGGTGCATATATACCACATTTCTTTATCTATTTATCTGTTAAAGGAAATTTAGATTAAATATATACTATAAATAGTGTTACAGTGAACATGGGAGTGCAGACATGTGACCAACAAACTGATTTCAAAACTTTTGACTGAATACTCAGAAGAGGGATTCCTGGATCATATGGTAATTTTATTTTTAGTTTTTTTGAGGAACCTCCATACTGCTTTGTATAATGTCTATGCTAATTTACATTTATATTGACAGTATAGAAAGTCTCCCTTTTCTCTACATCCTCATCAGCACCTCTTATCTTTCACATTTTTGTTAATAAGCATTCTGACTAGTGTGTGGTGATATCTCATTGTGTTATTGATTTTCATTTTCCTAATGACTGGCGATGTTGAAAATTTTTCACATATATATTTGCCATTTGTATGTCTTCTTTTGAAAAATAACTATTCAGGTCTCTTACCCATTTTTAACATTTTTGTTGTTGTTCTCTTGCTATTGAATTTATATAGTTCCTTATGTACTTTGGATATTACATTATTATTGGATGTATAGATTGCTAACTTTTTCTCATTATTTATTATTGTTTCCCCTCTGGAAATTATTTCCTTTGCTATGTAGAAGTTTTTTTTAGCTTAATGCAATTCCATTTCTCAATTTTTATTTTTCCTGTCTGTACATTTGGGGTCAAATCCAAAAAATCATTGCCCAAACTATTACTGTGTAGTCTTTTCTCCATTTTTTTCCTAGTAGTTTTACAGTTTCTGGTACTACATTTAAGTTTAACCTATTTTGAGATTTTTCAAAAATATGGTGTGAAATAATGTTCCAGTTTCATTCTCTTCCATGTGGATATCCAATTTTCCCAACATCATTTTTTGAAAAGACAAATATATTCCCATTCTGTATTCTTGACACTTTTGTAAAAAAGAAAAAAAAGAAATTAGTTGAGTGCACATGTGTGGGTTCATTTCTGGTCTCTTCATTCTGTTCAATTGGTCAGTGTGTCTATTTTTATGCTAATATCATGATGTTTTAATTAGTACAGATTTGTTTACTTGTTTTTTATATATTTTAACGATGTGTGGTACAATTCAAGATTAGGTATACAAGTGGACATTGTACAGATAAAGTTTGGTCTTCCCTTTGGTTCCCACATTTCTTGGTTGCGATCAGGTAC
>NW_006974752.1:0-429 GCF_000164805.1 Carlito syrichta | reverse complement strand
ACACCAGTGAGTAAAAGAGTGTCATTAAGTGAATGAAAGTAATGCATATCTCAAATAATTTACAGATTTTAAATACTTGGAGCAAAGATAATATAATTGATCGATTTCGGCCTATAGGTAACCAGTTTATAATAAAAATTGTACACACATACACATATTAATGTTTGTGCTAATATATTTCTACCAATGATCAGTTATATATATCTTCATTGATCTTTGATTAATCATGAAATTAATGTGATAATTCTTGGTACTTACTTCTAATCTCACAAATTAATCTATTTGAAAAGTTTTTTAAATTTAAAAATATTTGCGGCCATTGATCTGCTAAGCTCTGGTCTGCCCACGAGGCTCTTTGAGCTATGGCCTCCATGTTTACCCAAGCTTTGACCCGCTCCCCTTCCTTAAAAAGGTGAATCACCTCTCTCT
>NW_006974751.1:0-854 GCF_000164805.1 Carlito syrichta | reverse complement strand
TTAGCTAGCTAGGTAGCTAGCTGACACATCCAGCTGACTTAACTCTTTAGCTAACTAGCTAACTAGCTACTCAACCAGCTGACTCAATCCCTTTTTCTTACTTGTTAGCTAGCTGACTCAATCAGCTGACTTAATACATTAATTTACTAGCTAACTACCTGACTCAACCTGCTAACTTCACCCGTTAGTTATCTAGCTGGCTAGCTGTCTTAACCAGCTGACAAAATTAGAAAACTGACTTAGCTAGCTGACTTAACTGGCAGACTTAACTAGTTAGCTAGCAAACTTTACGTGCATTAAATAGTTAGCTAACTATTTAACTAGCTGTATAACTAGCTGACTTAATTAGCTAACTATTCAGAAAGCAGATTTAAGTAGCTGACTTAAATAATTAGCTAACTAGTGAGCTAGCTGATTTTGCTTGCTGACTTAGCTAGCTAGCTGGATAGCTAGCTAACTTAGCTAACTGACTTAACTAGTTGGCTAATGAGATAACTAGCCGACTTCACTAGTTGGTTAACTAGTTAGCTAACTATTTTAACTACTTGGTAAACAAGATAACTAGCTGAATTAACTAGATGGTTAACGAGTTATCTAGGTGAATTAACTTGTTGGATGACTACTCGGCCGACTTGTTTTCTGGCATAAAATGTTGGCCGAATAGTCGGCCGACTATTTAGCTGGGTTAACTAGTTGACTGATGAGTTGGCCCACTGGTTAGCGTGCTTAACTAGTTGACTGAGTAATTTGCTGACCTAACTAGTCGATCGATTATTTGGCCTACTAGTTAGCTGACCTAACTAGTCAGCCAACTTGTTAACTGACCTAAATTGTTGACTGATATTTGGACTACC
>NW_006974750.1:0-410 GCF_000164805.1 Carlito syrichta | reverse complement strand
ACACAGGAGGGGTGCCTAGAATGTCCCAGGAATGCCTCTCCCTCTCCTGCCTTCTCTTCTACACTCCAAGGGGTGGGAGGCATAGACACTCCCTCTCCCAAGCTTCTGGAGTCAGAGTAGGGTTGCCCCTGGCTGGCAGTGGCTGAGAAATGAAGACCCTTGGATCAAATCCAAGAAGAACTTTACAAACTAACAGAGCTAGAGTTCAAGCTAAAGAATCTTCCTTAATAATAGGAAGGGGCTGCCCTCTCAGAGACCTGTCCATAATGATATAATGATCTCAGAATGCAATTCTCTACAATATAAAAGAATGTTTGAACTATCACACATGTACTGTTTTTTTTTTTTTTTTTTTTTTTTTTTTTTTTTTTTTTTTTTTTTTTTTTTTTTTTTTTTTTTTTTTTTTTTTT
>NW_006974749.1:0-372 GCF_000164805.1 Carlito syrichta | reverse complement strand
TATACAAATGTGAGGATATCAATGCCTAGAAACTATTTGGATGAAGAAAAATGAAGAATAACAGAGTGAGGGTGTCCTATAAGAGATTTGCCAAGAACATATTTAATGTATTTAACATATTTAATGTATTTAAGAACATATTTAATGTATTTCTGAAGTAGACAGTTTCAAATTGGACTTGAGCTGTGACCGAGATGTAAAGCGTGCTGAGAGTGACACTATTTTTCTGTCTTCATACTTTCATGAAATAACTTCTACTCCAGGAAGAGACAGCATGTCAGTAAAACTTTTACTGACCTTATTCACCCTCTAACATGGGAAGAGGAGTGAGCTATCTGACTTGGATAAATATGTAAAGAATCTGATATCAAT
>NW_006974748.1:0-390 GCF_000164805.1 Carlito syrichta | reverse complement strand
GTCAGGTGACCAGTCGGCTCACTCGCAGACTGAATAGTTAAGTCAGCTGACCAGTCAGCTAACTCGCCAGCCGACTATTTAAGTCAGCTCACCTATGGACTCACTCGCCAGCTGACAAGTTAAGTAAGCTAAGCGGTCAGCCAAATAGCCAGCCAAAGATTTAAGTCAGTTAACCAATTGGCCAATTAGATGGTCAACTGGTCAGCTGACAAGTTAGGTCAGCTAACTTGTGGGCCAAGTTATGTCAACTAAATAGTAGGCCAACTAGTCAGCCGACTATTTAGGTGAGCAAACTAGCCAGCAAACTAGTTAACCGAGCTAACTTGTGGTCCAACTAGTCAGCCAACTAATTAACCCAGCTAATTAGTCAGCCAACTAGACGGCCGACTT
>NW_006974747.1:0-404 GCF_000164805.1 Carlito syrichta | reverse complement strand
GCCCCAGTCGCGCCCTCCAGGGACGCATGACTGGGAAAGGTGGGGGTCCAGGGCGGCCGGTGGGCCCCGAGTCGTGGGTCCGACCGCATCCGGGGCTCCGGGCGCTCATCGGAGCCCGCAGCAGGGCGGGTCCCACTGTTGTGTTTAGGAAACTTCCGGTATTGAGTGAAAATACTCCCACCAGACTAGGCAAAAGGAAAAATAAGTCTGAAAGCAGCCGCTTGACGCGGAGCCTCCGGAACAGCAATTCCAGCGGAAGACGGTCACGAGCAGCTCAGCAGCAAACAGACCAAAGAACCAGCTAGTGGATTCATATCATCCATTAACCTACCAAAACGGTAAGAAGCGAGGAACAGACAACCTCGAATTCCGTTAACAACAGTGACTTCTTTTTTTTTTTTTTT
>NW_006974746.1:0-511 GCF_000164805.1 Carlito syrichta | reverse complement strand
GTTAAGTCAGCTGACCAGTCGACTCACTCACCAGCCAGCTAGTTTAATCAGCTGACCAGTTGAATAACTCGCTGGCCAGCTACTTAAATCAGATAAGCGGTCGGACGACTAGCCGGCCAACTAGTTATTTTAGCTAACCAATCAGCCAACTAGGCTGCCAACTTGTTGGCTGAGAAGTTATCTCTGCTAACTAGAAGACCGAATAGTTAGGTCAGGCAACTAGTCAGCCAAATATTTGGTCGACTAGTTAGGTCAGGAATCCAGCCAACCAACTAGTTAATCATGGAAACTAGTGGGCAAACTTGTAGTCAACTCGTTGACCCAGCTAACTAGTCAGCCAACTAGTGGGCCACCTTGTTAAGTCAGGTAATAATTTGGCCGAGTAGACAGTCAAAGTGTTAAAGCAGCTAAATATTCGGGTGACTCATCAGCCAACAAGCTCAGTAATCTAGCTAACTTGTTATCCAACTAGTTATGTCAGCTAGCTAACTAGTTTACCAACTAGTTAAAA
>NW_006974745.1:0-418 GCF_000164805.1 Carlito syrichta | reverse complement strand
TGACCAGTCACCTGACTTAACTATCTCACTTATCTAGCTAGCCAGCTGACTTAACTAGCTAGCTACCTAGCTTGCCAACTGATATAACTAGCTGGTTTAACTACTTACCTACCTAGCTAGCTATCTAACTAGCCAACTGACTTAATTAGCTGACATAATTAGCTAGTTAGCTGACATAACTAGCTGATATAACTAGCTGGATACCTATCTAGCCAGCTGACTTACCTAGCTGAAATACTAGCTAGCCAGCTGGCTAGCCATCTGACTTAACTAGCTTTTTATCTAGCTAGAAAGTTGGTTAGCCAACTAATTTAACTATCTACTTAACTAGCTAACCAGCTGGTTAGGCAGCTAACTTAAGCTGACTTAAATAGATATCCAGCAGGCTTGCCAGCTGACTTACCTAGCTAGCTACCTA
>NW_006974744.1:0-783 GCF_000164805.1 Carlito syrichta | reverse complement strand
CCCTCCTTCTTTACTGCTTCAGACACTGAGGAGAGAGTGAAAGAAGCCGCCTTGCAGGAGAGACTTGATTGGAGAAAAAATTACAGAGCCTACCACAAGAGGGTAGGTTTTTGTTTAATTTCCAATTTTCTTAAAATTTTCAACTGTTTATTGCTTAAAATATTTTTAAAATATTTTTCTTTTGTGCATGAATTCCCCCCAAATTGTTTTTTCTTTCTTTTTCAAGTTCTTTCCTCCTCTTTTATTTGTCATTTTCTGTTTATGTGTGTACATGAAAGACTGAGTGCTCATCTTTCAATTTTGTTGTTGGTGGTGGTTTGTTTTTTATCTTTTGTTCTTCTGTGTTTCTTATTTTCATTTCTTTTTGTTTATTTATTTTTTATATTTTGTTTTTATTTATTTATTTATTTATTTTTTAATTTTTAAATTTTTTATTATTTTATTATTCATATTTTTATTTTTTATTTAATATTTATTTATTCCTATTTTATTTATTTATTTATTTATTTATTTATTCAGAGTTGGAGTCTCACTCTGTTGCCAAGACTGGAGGGCAGTGGTCGCTCCTGGCCACTGCAGCCTTGACATGCTGGGCTCCGGCGTTCCTTCCACCTCAGCCTTCCAACTAGCCAGAATTATAGGCACACACAACCACACCCAGCTGATTTTTTTTGATGTATTGTAGAGATGAGGTCTCGTCTGTCCAGGCGGGTCTCGAACCCACAGGATCAGGCAATCCACTCACCTCAGCTTCCCAAAGGTGCAGGATTACAGGCTGAGCCA
>NW_006974743.1:0-618 GCF_000164805.1 Carlito syrichta | reverse complement strand
AAAATATCTATTTCTTAAACTCTTAGATTAGTGTTTTAAATTTATTGTTGAGATTGTCTTGATATTACAATTTAATGTATTATCCTCCAATGTTCTGATGCTATGAACAATCTTGGGTTAGTAACAAAGATAAAATCCTTAGCTTCACTCCAGATAACTAAATAAACATCAACATCCAGGTGAAAAGCCTGGGATTGTATAATTTTAACACATTCCTCATCTAATTCTTGCAATCAGGCAGATTTGGTAATTGCCATACTAATGTATTTGTTCACAACCCTGATTGGGGGTCAACTTTAAGTTCAAGAGGACCTTTACCAGAGAAAGATGCTTGTGTTCCCTACTTGTTTTATTCTAGAGAATATACAGATTTGGTTTCAAAACAGTGATGTCATCAGACAATTTTGGCAAAAAATATACAGTGTTTTATCAGTCGTTGGATGGGTTATAGTCTGAGGTATTACAGGTAGGAATACAAACCCATATCCAGAGAAATTGTCACTTCTGTTAAGGACATAAGAACAAATATACCAAGTCGATAATTTCGTGCTCATTCCCAGAGGCCAGGTCAATATTAGCAAATTAAAAGACTAAAGTTCTCTTCACCAGTATACTCCT
>NW_006974742.1:0-3136 GCF_000164805.1 Carlito syrichta | reverse complement strand
TTGTGGCTCGGCCTCACCTGTCTCAGGGATTGACTGGAGCCATCTGATTTCTCTTTCGGCGGGTCTTCTGGTCCGGCAGGCGGCAACACCTTCTGGAAAGATTCACACACCTCACAGCCCTACACCATGCCGGGCTCTCTTCATCGGGAGAGGCTGAAGTCCCACCCTCTGGCTACCCAGAGTTGTCTCCTCTGGATGCTTCGAGGCGACAGATGTCTTTTTCGGGGTCTCCCGCACGGCTGCTGGTGGGCCAGGCCACAGAGCCACGTTGAGAGGCTGTGCTGGGACGGGTTGTTGCTTGCAGTTCGGGTTGGGGACTGTCAGCCATGAAGTTTCTTCTAGTCGTTGGAGTTTTCCGGAGCTTTGTCAGGCTTTTCCAGTGATGGGACAGCCGGCTTCTTTCGAGTCTCCTTCTATCTGCAGGTGAACCTGGAGAGACCATTGGGTAATGGAGGAGGCCTGGTGGGAGGTCTCCAAGTCACACCTGGTTCTGTGTGGTCCAGTGCAGAGGCATTTGACCTCTGTGGCTGTTTCAAGGGGACAGGCCTCGCGTGAATCTCCCCCGCGGATGCTGGTGGGCAAGTCCACAGAGCCACACTGGAGGTCTGTGCTGGAACTGGTTGCTGTTTGCGGTTCGGGTAGGGCACTGGCAACCCTAGTCTTTCTTTGCGTGGTTGGTATCTTCTGCTTCTCTTGATATTGAGGCTATGCCAATGCTGAGAAGGCGGATTGTTTGGAGGTGTCTTTTCACGGGTGAAGGCAGAATGATCCTCAGGCAATGGAGTAGGCCTGGAAGGACATCGCCACATCAGCCTTGGCTCTACAGTCGAGGGGTCCTCAGCCTGGGCTTTTCTGTCCTGTAGAATTAAGCAGGTGGCCATCGTGTGGTCCCATGTCTTCTCTGACACAGAACGTTGGATGTCTCCTTCCGGGAACCCCATCTTTCCCATAGAGTTGGTCATCTGGGGGTCCAGGTGACCAGGGGATAGTGGCTCTTTGGGTCCCCTTTTGTGTGTGTTTCTCCAGTTCAGGGCTGACCCAGGGACCCTGAAGCACCGTGACCCTCAGTGTGGGCCTCTTCCTGGGGTTCAGCATGAAGGCTTTTCATATAAGTAGCTCAAGTTTAAAGGAAAAAGAAAAGGGAGTTCTGTAATTTCCCATCAGGGTCTTTTTGCTGAGGTCTTGAAAATCATCCAACGGTGGCTTCCCAGCCATCATGTAGAACAGGATCGCAGAGAGGTTCCACACGTCCACTGCTGGGCAGCAGGAGTTATACCGCCAGGAAGTGCTTTTTCGCCCAAGGAGGCACTAAGGCCAAAGCCGGCGACTTTGACTTCCTTGTCTTCATCCAGAAGTACGTTTTCTGGCCTCAGGTCTCGGTGAGCTATCGTTTGTAGGTGGCAGTAGCAGATGGCCGCCAAAACATCTGTAGGAAGAATTGTCGGGCCTCGTCCTCCTTCATGGAACCTTCCTGGTGAATGTGTTGATCAAAGTCACCTCCTGTGGCAAGTTCCATCGTGATGTCCTTGCTGTGTGCACCGTCGGTGGCTTGAGAAAGCTTCAAGATATGTGGATGCCTCAGCCTCTTCAGGGTTTTTACTTCCGTATAGCCCATTGCCCAGAGCGGGTGGCTGCTTTGACACAACTTTAGGGCCACGTGGGTCCTGGCTTGAATGTGTTTCGCCAACATTATGTGGGCAAAGGAGCCCTGGCCCATCGTCTTCAGGACCCGATAACCCAATGGGGTATCCTCCTCGCTCATGTTGGTGGAGACCTCGCCCCTCCGCCTCCGCTGCTGCTCGCAACGGCATGGTCTAACTACTCTCACTGCAACCAGGACCTACAACTATACCACGTTGAGGGACTGTCCTGGGATGGGTCGTTGTTTGCAGACCGGGTCGGGGACTGTCAGCCATGATGTTTCTTGTGGTCGTGATGTCTGGAGCCCCTCAGGCTTTTCCGGTGAGGGGACAGCCTGCTTGTTTCGAGTCTCCTTCTTTTTGCAGGCTCAGCTGGAGAGACGGTTAGTAATGGAGGAGGCCAGGTGGGAGGTCTCCAAGTCATACCCGGTTCTGTGGCGGTGGGACCTTGCCCTGGACATCCCTGTGCTGTAGCATCAGATGTGCAAATATGTTGCCATGGCACGGTTTGTTCTTATTCCGTGACGGTGAGTGTGTAATGGCTTTTTCCCCAAAACCCATGTCTCCCCCTTTGATAATTTTGTGGGTCCAGGTGATCAGGGGTTTGTGGCTCTTTATGTGTTCTTAGTTTCTCCAGTCCGGGGCTGACCCAGGGATCCTGTAGCACAAGGACCTCCAACGTGGGCCTCTTTTGGGCACTGAGCATCGATAACTTTTCTATAGTATTTCCAAGTTGAAGGAAAGATTAAAAAATACAGGATTCTGTACTTTTTCATTATCTTTCTTCTGAGGTCTTGAACATCTTCATCAAATGGTGGGTTCCCAGCTACCACGCAGTGCAGTGTCGCTCCAAGGCTCCCTATGTCCATGGTTGGGCCATTGCACTTTTGCCCCAGGAGGATTTCTGGAGCTGCGTCACACGGTGACCCACACGTGAAAGTAAGCATCTGTCCTGCCTTAAAGTAGGTACTGAGCCCAAAGTCGGCAACTGAGACCCACTTATGTTCATTATGTCCCACCATATGTCACACATGCTCCTCCTGCCTCAACACGGGGTTGCATCACACTCCAGGCGTCTGCACAGGCTGGTTCTACCTCAGGGAAACCTACTTCTCCTTTTCCCGGCAGGCAACGCCGCTCACTCTTTCAGAATCTGCTCTTCTGGGGAATGTCTGTCCCTGTCCCGAGCGTCCACTGCGTGGGTGGTTAATGAGACACATTCCCTTCTCTTTATTATGTCACCTGATGGGCGTTTGGTTGTCTTTGATTCTCAGCCCTGTGGGTGACCTGGCCAAGTCCCCTGTCCTTCCAGAGCCTCAATTTCCCACTGAAATGGGTCTGACAGCGGCCACCTCATAGCCGTGCTGTGCTCCATGAGCTTCCACTGTGTGGGGCAGGCGGGGTGCTGGGCCAGGAGGAGAGTCCACACAGGATTGGGCTCGAGGCCTACTCACCTGGGCTCTACCCCAAGGTCACGTATGGAAGGAACACACACA
>NW_006974741.1:0-439 GCF_000164805.1 Carlito syrichta | reverse complement strand
TTGGTACTACAATTTTGCATGTTTTTAGCTGTTAAGATGCACACACTGAACAAATCATTTTGCAGTTTTTCAAATGGTTTTCTAGGGAAGGCCGTTCTCCGTATCTGATCTTATCTGAATCTGGGAGTCAGGAGATAGTCTTGGCCCCAGAGTAAAAGCTGTGAATACTTAACCAGATCTCAAAATCTATGTGAGACGAGAATGTTGAGCCTTCTGAAACCACAGAAGATTATCAACCTATAGGAATTAGAGTGATTCTCATTTATAGCACGCTTGCAATTGCACCTGTGTAATTATTTACAGTACTTAGAGCAGGAAGAGCAGATTATATCACTCAGGGTGTCTGGATCTTAAGTATTGCCATATAAAACTTTAACCCCTGGATTGTGTTCTTGAGGTCATTCTAGCTACCTGTTTCTGGTTCACCAACAATTCCTGG
>NW_006974739.1:0-642 GCF_000164805.1 Carlito syrichta | reverse complement strand
ATGCACAATCATGGCAGGCTCAGTCTTCTGGATTCAAACAATACTCCAGCCTCAGCCTCCTGAGTAGCTGGGACTAGAGGTATGTGCCACTATGCCTGGTTAAATTAAAATTTTTTTTTTGTAGAGACAAGGTCTTGCTATGTCACCCAGCCTGGTCTCCAACTCCCAAACTCAAACAATCCACCCGCCTCACCCTCCCAAGGGACTGGGATTACAGACATGAGCCAATGTGCCTGATTGAAGGTCAGAGTCTCAGAAGACCATGGAATAAAATGGCAAGTTGGCAGCAAACTACCTGAGTGGGCCTCATAAATAAGAATTCTATGACTTCTTGGGCAGAAATAGGCTGCCTCTCCCAAAAACTGGAGGAACTATGGCAGAGGAATTTCTCATCTAGAGAATTTAAGCTGAATTTTAGAGAAGAAAGTGTCCAGGTGAAGTGATGAGACTACACTCAGAGATAATGAATGTGCCCCAGGGAGAAGAACCAAAGTCCTGCTTTCCCATGAAAAATGAGGGTAAGCTGATTGGGTATGCTCCTTATACCAGAAAGGGCCTGGAAGCCAAGACACAGATGGGGATGCAGGGAGGAAGGAAGAGGGGTAGTAAGGAGGTAAAACAGTGTCTTTGAATTGTGCCCCT
>NW_006974738.1:0-12287 GCF_000164805.1 Carlito syrichta | reverse complement strand
CATGTGGAAACGCAAATGTCCAAGAATAGCCAGAACAATCCTGAGCAAAAAAAAAAAAAAGCAGGTAGTATCACGTTACCAGACTTCAAACTTTAGTATAAAGCTATGATCATCAAAACATCTTGGTATTGGTATAGGAACAGGTATATAGATCAATGGAATAGAATTGAGATTCCAGAAGCAAAACCTCAATTTCTCAACCAACTCATCTTCGACAAAGCCTCCACCACCTACCCCTAGGGAGAGGAGAACCCATTCAGTAAATGGTGCTGGGAAAACTGAATGACCATAGGCAGAATATTGAAACAGGACCTCTATCTATACCCATGCACCAAGGTTAACTCCAAATGGATAAGAGACCTAAATGTAAAACCTCAAACAATAAAAACCTTAGAAAACGAAGGACATACCCCCATGGAAATTGGAACTGGCATCCAATTCCAGAACAAAACCCCAAACTCACAGGCCACAAGAGAGAAGATAGACAAGTGGGACCTCATTAAACTGACAAGCTTCTGCGAAGCCAAAGAAACCATCAAGAGACCAGGGAGACAGCCTACAGACTGGGAAAAAGTATTTGCCAACACCAGATCTGACAATAGGTCTGCAACATCTTGGCTGTACAAGGAATTTAAACATGCTGAAAAGAAAAAAAACAAACAAACGCATTATAAAATGGGCAAAAGATATGAACAGACACTTCACAAAGGTAGATATCCGAGCAGCCAACAGACACATGAAGAAATGTTCAACCTCATTAATCATCAGGGAGATGCAAATCAAAACCACACTGTGATACCACCTAACTCCAGTCAGAATGGCAATTATCAACAACTCAAAAAATAACAGCTGCTGGAGAGGATGTGGCAAAAAGGGAACACTTCTACACTGTTGGTGGGAGTGTAAACTAGTGCAACCTCTGTGGTAAGCAGTGTGGTGATTCCTAAAAGCTCTAAATATCAACCTCCCATATGACCCCGCAATCCCCCTACTGGGAATATATCCTGAAGAACTCAAATCACTCTATAAAAAAGATACCTGCACATGTATGTTTATCACAGCATTGTTCACAATAGCAAGAACCTGGAAGCAACCATGCTGCCCATCAAAAGAGGGCTGGATTTAAAAAATGTAGTACATATTCACGATGGAATACTACAGTCATAAAAAAGAACAAAATCATGAAATTTGCAGCAACCTGGATGGCACTAGAGTCTATAAATCTGAGTGACCTCTCTCAGAAACAAAGATCCGAGTATCACATGTTCACACCCATATAATGGACCATGAACAACCAATGTAATACTATAAGAAAATGACTGACAGTAGTGGGAAACTATGGTGGAGGGGAGGGAGATGGGATTAACTGTAGCAAATATCTGTCTGGGGACGAGGAAACACCTCTTATCAACAGGGTGCCTGAACGAAACGTATTTGTGTACCTAACCATTAACTGTACCCCACACTATCATAATAAAAATTTTGATAAATTAAAAAAGAGATAGCAATTGCAAAAATATATGTACCTCAAAAACAGAGCATCAAAATGGATGAAGCAAAAACTAACAGAAATGGAGACATAGATAATAGTAATAGCTGAAGACTTCACTATCCCATTTTAGTTAACAAATAAACAACTAGACATAAGATTAATAACAGAATATTTGAACAACACTATAAACCAACTAAGCCTTATAGGCCTCTATAGAATATTCCACCCAAAACAACAGAGTAAACATTCTTCTCAAGTGCATATAGAATATTCTCCAGGATACCCTGTATGCTAGGTCATATAACAAACCTCAATAAAGTTAAAATAACTGAAATAATACAAACTATGTCCTCCAAACACAATAGAATAGAATTAGAAATCAACAGCAGGATAAAAATTTGGGAAACTCAAATATGAGAAAATTAAACAAAGCATTCCTAAATAACCTACTAGTTAAAGAAGAAATCAAAAAGGCAATAAAAACTACTTTAGTAATGAATGACAAATTTAAAGAAGGCCACTAAAGCTTAGAGGAAATTACATCTGTAAGTGTCTATATTTAAAAAAAAAAGAAAAGAAAAATCTCAAGTAAAAACACTAAACCTCTACCATAAGACAACAGGAAGGAATAGCAAACTAAAACGAAAGTAAGCAGAAGGAACAAAATAATAAAGATTCGAGAAGATATTAGGAAAATAGAGAAATAAAAAATAGAGAAAAACTACTGAAACCAGATGCTGGTTCTTTGGAAATACCAACCAAAAATACCAATATTATGCAGACATTTTGGTACACTAACCAATAAAAAAATGAGAAGACGTGCATCAAAAATGAATGAGGGAAGATTACTACTGATCTTACAGAAATAAAAAGGAATATAAAGAAATACTATGAAAATTGTATGCCAACAAATTAGATAATTTAAATGAGATAGACAAATTCCATTCCTGAAATGTCACAAACTGCTAAATCAGACTCAAGATGTAACAAACTGAATAAATTTATAACAAGTGTATAGATTAAATGGGTAACTTAAAAAACTACCTACAAAGAAAAGCCCAGGCCCAGATGGCTTCACCAACATTTAAAGAGAAATTAATACTAGTTTTGCACAACTCTTCCAAAATTTTAGAGAGCATGTCCCAATTCATTTTATGAAGCAAGAGTTACCCTGATAGTAAAACCCAACAAAGACATCACAAGAAAAAAAAAAGCCTCAGTATCTCTTATGAATATAGACATAAAAATCCTTAGCAAAATAGTAACACACCAAATCTAGTAATACATAAAGCAAATACACATTGGCCAAAAGGGATTTATCCCATAAGTGCAAGGTTGGTTAAACATTTAAAAAAATAAATCAATAGAATAAAAATCACTTGAACAGCTCAATAGATGCAGAAAAACTTTTGGGAAAATCCAAAAATAAATAAATAAAATAATAGTGGTTCTTCTATTTGGATAGCAGCCATTTTTAAGAAGCTCAGTGTCATATTAACACCAATTTATACGCCCATTCTATGCAAAAACAAAAACAAAAAACAACCACACAAAAACCAAATACGTTCTTGTTTCTTAAATAAAATAGTAAAAATGCAGAGAGATAATATAATTTAGAGTTTGACCATGAATGTGTCTTTGATGTTCCTAGCAAGAGAACCCATAAGTCTTTATTTCTTTTAAATATAGAGAATTCAATACTTAGCAGGCATGATGACTACTACCCTAACAATAAAAGTGAAGTGGTCTAACGATTATTCTTTTTTCACCAATCCATTTGTTAATAGGGGTCTGCCAAGAAAGATATGTAAGACACAGCACACATAAAGAATGAGTTTTTTCACTGGTTGGGAGGTAGATGCTATGTATATAGTTACAAAGAATTCTAATGAGCTAATTTTAAAGTGCAAGAAGGAGTTAATACAGTTAATGTTAAAAGAGTCATTGTAAATCAGATAAAAAACATGAGTTTTCCAATTAAATATGGACCACAAACATAAACAGGCAAGTTATAAAGGAAGCATTATACAATTTAAAAATATTTTAAACTATACTAATGGCATTTAAAATTATATATTTACTTTTGATAACATTGTGTTGAAAAACATGTAGATGGTACTGCTAGTGGGAATGCAACTAGTGCAACCTCGTTGGAAGACAGTGTGAAGATTTCTGAAAGACCTACAAATTGACCTTGCATATGACCCAGCAATTGCCCTATAAGGAATACACCCAGAGGAACTCAAATCATTCTACAAAAAAGACACCTGCACATGTTTGTTTGCCGTAGCTCTATTCACAATAGCAAAAACTTGGAACCAACCATGCTGCCCATCAAAGCTGGACTGGAAAAAAATGTGGTATATATACATAACGGAATATTATGAAGCCACAAGGAAGGAAAAACATGGACTTGGATGTATTTAGAGTTTATAATAGGGATTACAGAAACAAAGAAGAGAGTACCATATGTTCTCACTCTTGAGCAGACATTGAACAATTATTATAATACTATAAGAAAGGGATTGGCAGTAGCAGGAAACTGCCAGGGGAGGGGGGTGGAATTGGCAGTTGAGCGATACATGCCAGAGGAGGAAGGGGCACACGACATCGACAAGGGTACCTGCACAATCAACGTTTTTATACCTAACCCGGAATTGTACCCCACATCTTAAAAATAAAAATATTTTTAAAAAAGAAAAACATGTAGATGGTTCAGTGTAAATCATTTAAAGGGTTAATAAAACTTGAAAATAATGTGCATTTAAAATATTAAAATGTACTATTTTTTAAATTTAGCAATTTTATTTCTAGGCAGTTATTCTAGTGTTATCCAGAGAGATGCTCAAAGATGAAAATTCAAAGGCAAGCCTTTTGTTTGGGAGGGCCACCAGGAGACAGACATAAGGAGGTGACAAGAAATAGGAAGGAGAAGATGGCTACTAAAGGATGCGTTAGCCACAGTAGGCTCCTGGACTTGGATCTCATGGGGAATCTCTTGGAAACAGTGCAAATATGTGCCTCACAATCATTCCACCTGAGGGGGCAAGGAGCTGGTGTATTTTTACCCCAACTCTTGAAAGTCATTTGTTGAGAGCTACTAGTGAAGGTGTTAATTCCCTGGACTTTCAACCTGCTATAAACTTGGGCTGATTGGCTTCTACAATTTTGGAGAAAACAGTCACAGAGACACTCATAGTGATACACTTAGTGATGTTTGGGAGATCGGGGTGCGAGGATTGCCTGAGCCCATGGGTTGAGACCAACCTGGGCAAATTGGTGAGACCTCATCTCTACAATCAAGAAAAAATTGCTGAGTGTGGTGGCACATACCTGTAATTCCAGCTGCTTGGAAGATTGAGGTAGAAGGATCACTGGGGCCTAACAAGTCAAGGCTGGGGGGCTGTGAGCATGTCACTGCACTACAGCCTGAGTGACAGAGTGAGATGTGGTCTAAAAAAAAAAAAAAAGAAAGAATATAAGTTAAACTCCTCCAGGAATGGATGAGCCAGTGAAAATGTGCTATACTAAAAAACACATTGCAATTATATGTCTACAGATACATAGGTGCAAATCTATTTATTATAATATATGTTACATATTAGAAACAATGTAAGTGCCCAACATTTGAGAACACCATAAGTAATGGTATATACAATACTATATAATTTCTAAATAATGTTTAATCATTAGCAAGAATGTTGTAGAAGATACTGAATTGTCAGTGTAAGTGGCATGTATAGTATGATTACATTTGAGTTTAAAAAATTATGTATCTATAAAAAAAAGAGTTGGAAGGACACAAAACAAGATACTAACAGTAACTTCCTTTGGGTAGTATTATAAAGAATGTGCTTTTCCGGGTCAATGCTGGGGTGGTAGTATCACCAGCCTGGGTGACAGAGTGAGACTCCAAATTTTAAAAAAGATTATTAATTCTAATATTGTTTGAGTGTATGTGTGCAGGGTGTAGGGGGATAGGTGTGAGTGTATGTAAGAACACACATGGTCATTTTTAGGGAGAGGGAGTTCAAAGGAAATACAACAAAGTATCACTGTGGTTATTTTAGAGGAGTTTTAATTTTCATCTTTATACTTAATTTAAAAATTTTCCCCTTAATGCCAAAGTAGGAAGAAATAAAATGTCAACAAAGTATCTATGTGTGATTTAAACAAAAGAAAAAGTACTACACTTGTCAATTCAAGACATTTATTCTGTTTGTGACTGCATCTGTAAGAAAATTACAATAAAAATTTCTATTACGGTAAAAAAAAAAAAAAGAATGTGCCTCTCTTTGTCTCCTTCTCCCATTCCACTTCCTGCTCTTCTTCCTGCCTTTTATTTAAAAAAAAATTTTTTTTCAACTGTAAACATACATTGCTTCTGCAATAAGAAAATAGTCATTTGTATATTTTAAAGTGAGTCACCAATAAACTCAAATTAAAATGATTAAAAGTACTTCACTGAATCTAGAAAATTAATTTGAAATGAATTAACTACTGTTTACAGTTTTGAACTCAGTGAAGTTTATATCTATGAATGCAATCATGTATTCCCTTTGCAGTTCGACTGGTCATGTTCATCAATTATCAGACATGGGATTATAAAAATAGGCTGGTTTTCAGCATGTGTACTTGAACACCAGCATTACTTATTCAGTTCATTACCATGGCAATACATAACTTGAATTCTAATTTAAAATATTCGAATCCGGGCATAGAGAGTTCCATTTTAAAAACAACAACCCTAGCCGGGCTCGGTGGCTCAGCCTGTAATTCTGCGCTTTGGGAGGCTGAGGTGAGTAGACAGCCTGAGCCCGTGGGTTTCATACCTGCCTGGGCAACTTGAAGAGACCTCATCTCTGCAATAATTCAAAAAAAAATTAGCCAGGCGTGATAGTATGTGCCTGTACTTCCAGCTACTTGGAAGACTGAGGTGAAAGAATTGTCGAAGCCCAGCAGGTTGAGTCTACAGTCTGGGTGACAGAGTGATACTCCAACTCAATACATACATACATACATACATACATACATACAATAGCCCCACTTTAATACGAAATTATTGTGAATGAAAATTACTAAGAAAAGAAGTTGTCTCCATATATTCTTTAAGACTATGGAATTGCTTTCCTGAAAGGGATTTAGAACTGGCCAGTATGAGTTACTAATTAGTAAAACACATCTTTAGAACCAAGATTAGCTGAGGGCAATTTTTTTGTTTTTCATAGTGTAACAGTGCTGCTCATAGAAAGAAGGGTTAATAGAACCAAGCAAAAGTTCAGCAGGTTGTGATAAGTTTTTTACAATATAGGCAATGTGTAAACAGCAAAATGGCGATGGGACGAGTTGAACTGAAAATCTCCACAGAAGGTGGCTCCTGTAGGCAATTCCTTATGCCCTGCAGCCACTGACTCCACAAAGGTGGCTGCTGTAGCTAATCACAGGAAGCAAACTGCCTCCATCACACTACAACTTCTGCAAGGGATTATTGCTGTGGTTGCTACCAGGTGCCAAACAGCTGATGATGCTGCGGTTCTCGGCTCTGGCCCTGGGGAAATCCAGGCTCCCTCCTACACCCCAAGCTGCCCACAGATACACCAAACTGCAGCACCCAGCTGTCTCGCTGGTTCCCAGTGAGTAGTGCTGGACACACACAATCATCGCCCATCAATTGCCCATCACAGCGAATGAACTGGGGCCTTCGACAAGTGGAGTGAGAGGACTGGTGAAAGTCAAGAGGAGTCCCTGCCTGGTGGGGAGCTGCCCACAACAGCCATTTTCCAGGCAGAGATTTGCATTGTCCTGCCCATCTCTGTACAGCCTCCACCTTGTTTTATAAGGTAACCTTACCAAAACAGGAGATGGAAGTCCTCCCTACACTGGATCAGACACGACAACTCAGGTCTGTGTGCCAGACCTGTCAGGCAGCAAACCAAGGGAACTGACCCAAGCTATGAGCAACCTATCTGCCTGCAATGACAGCAGAGGGGAGGGGCTGAAAAAGAGAGCTGAAGAGACTTTAGACACTCAGGAAAGACATCAGAGCTAGTCTGGTTTTTTATTTTGATTTTTCATTTTATTATTTTGACTGTTTTATTCACTTGGTTTGCTTTTTTATTTAGATTACCTGTTTGTGATGGGAAGAATACATCAAAAGGCATGATTTTATTGGTCTTTCTGTGATTACCAGTATGCCTTAGGTAATTTTCTTTGTTTTTTTACTCTTTTCTGGCCTTGTATCTCTTTTCATTCGTTAGTTGATATGTATGTCTGTTTTTTTCTCTTACTCTTCTTTCTCTACAATTTCCTCTAGACCCCCCATTCCTCCATTAATTTCCTTTTCTTACCCTCTTTTTGTTCCAGGGAGCAAACTAAACCCCCACTACATGGACAGATTGTAAGGCAGTGGGAAGTGGGTTCCAGGGTGACCATTCACCTGTCTGTGGCTATTGGGATCTGCAGATAGAGTCTGAATCACAGCTTTCCCCTCAATTAAATCTCAGAATTGCAAAAAGTACAGCCCCCAGCCCACAGTCCAGCCTCAAAAGTGAACAACACCAGGGCATCCTTATAAGGAAGAAGAGGAGATTGAACAAAAAGAAGTAAAAGCACCCCTACCTTCCCAGAAAAACAGAATTAAAGAAGGGGAGGAAAAGGAGGAGAGAAAAATCTGCACAAATGAAGACAAACCAAAAGAAGATTATGGGTCTCTCACAGACCCCTGGGAGGTCAGACACAGGGAAATCAGACTTCAGAATGCAAACAATGAAGAGGCCCCAGAATGACTGGTCTTAAACTATAAACCAGATATCAAGACATTAATAGACAGATTTAAAAGAATTGAGGCGAGAAAAGAGGAAAATAGGAAGGAGTTGATAACTAAGATAACAGTAATAAAGAATAGTGTGCATGAAATAAATAACAAACTGGTAAGCATGGAAAACCGAATTAGCCAAGCAGAAGAAAGAATCTCAGACTTGAGGACCAAAACATAGAACTAACCCAAACTATCAAAAACATACAAACGAAGCTTAAAAAGACTTCAAGAGATGAGTGATTACTTCAAGAGACTGAACCTATGAGTAATTTGACTTCCTGAGGCAGAAAGAGAAAGACAACTCTGGAACAACAATTCCATGAAATTATTGAAGAAAACTACCCTCATCTCATCAGTGATACAAAATTTCAAACACAAGAGATTCAGACAACCTCTGCAAGGCAACAAATGAGAAGACCAACTCCCAGACACAGAATTATTCACCTAAATAAAGTAGGTATAAAAGAAAAGAATCCCAGAGGCAGCAAGAGAAAAAGGCCAGATTACCTACCACGGAAGACCAATTAGAATAGCAGCAGATTTATCTACATAAACACTTCATACTAGGCGAGCTTGGAGCCCAATTTTCAAAGTTCTTAAAGATGAACACTTTCAACCAAGAAAACCTACCCAGCCAAGCTACGATTTATCAGGGAGGGAGAATTAAAATCCTTCCCAGATATCCAATCTGTAAGAACTTACACGGCATCCAGAACACCTCTACAAGAAATATTTTAAAAAGTATTAAACACAGAAGAAAAGGAAAAAATGTGAATAACAATGTTCTTCACAAGAGTACAGGAAAACGATTAAAAACACACATGAACCAACCCAAAATCCAATTGAAAGACAACAAACAAACAGGAACAACAAAAACTCTATAAGAACCTCATGATAGGGATAAACTCTCACATTTCAATAATTAACCTGAATGTGAATGGACTAAATATATTCTTTGAAAAAGACACAGAATAACAAAATGGATAAAATATCCCCACGCAAAAATATATTGCCTCCAAGAGACTCATCCACACACTCAAAGTAAGCGGATGGGAAATAAAATTTCAAGCAAATGGAACACAAAGGAGAAGTCATGATCTTAATCTCAGACAAAATACCCTTTAAACTATAAATATTTAAAAAACATACAGAATGCCACTACCTAATGATAAAAGTTTCAATCCATCAACAAGAAATATTCATCCTAAAAATATGTACCCAACACAGGAGCACCAACTTTCACAAAGCAGCTTCTAGGTAAACTTAAAAAAGATATTGACTCTAACACTATCATAGCTGGGGACATTAATACCCCACTCACAACCCTAGACAGATCACCAGGACAAAAAAACTGCAAAGAGATCCAGAATCTCATATTGACTAGTCACCAAATGGACTTAATTGATACCTACAGAACACTCCACCCAAAGACCACAGAATATACATTCTACTCATCACTGCATGGAACGTACTCTAAGATGGACCACATCCTTAGTCATAAATCAAGCATAAACAAATTTCAAAAGATTGAAAATTTGCCATACACCTTCTCAGACTACAGTGGAATAAAAATATCAACACCAACAAGCTTCCCCCAAATTCAAAAAGACATGGACACTAAACAGCATGATGGTAAACAACTCCTGGGTCAATGATGAAATCAAAACTGATATTAACAATACCTGGAAACATGAAAATGAAGAAACATCTTACTAAAATCTCTGGGATGCCATGAATGCTGTAGTAATAGGGAAATTCATATCTCTACAAACATACATGAAGGAAATGGAAGGATCACAAATCAACAGCCTAACAAGTCACCTAAGGAAGTTGGAAAAGCAAGACCGCCAAAACCCTAACTTCAACAGAAGAATCCAGATCACCAAAATAAAAGCCCAAATCCAGAACATAGAAGACAAAAAGATAACACACACAGAAAAAAAGAAACAAAAACTGGTTCTTCGAAAGGATAAACAAAATCAACGGTCTCCTAGCTAGACTGACTAAGAAAAAGTCCAAATAAACACAATCAGAAACACAAAAGATGAAGTCATATCTGACCATGGGAAAATACAAAAGATCATTAGAGACTACTATGTACACTTGTATGGAAACAAACTTGAAAACCTTAAGGAAATGGAGGACTTCCTGACATCACACAACCTGCCTAGGTTGAAACAAGAAGAAATCGAGACCTTAAATAGACCAATAACAATCAAGGAAATTGACTATGTCTTAAGAAAACTACCTAGAAATAAGAGCCTGGACTAGATTGCTTTCCAGCAAAATTATATAAGATATATAAGAAGGAAGTGATACAAATCTTACTGAAAGTATTCCAGGTGATTGAGAAAGATGGAACTCTCCCTGAATCATTGTATGAAGCTAACATCACATTGATAGCCAAGCCAGGTAAAGATCCAAAAAAGAAAGAGAACTACAGGCCAATATCTTTGATGAACATAGATACTGAAATTGTCAACAAGATCCTAGCAAACTGGATTCAACAACACATTGCAAAAATCATCCATCATGACCAAGTAAGCTTCATTGCTGGGATGCAAGACTGGTTCAACATTCATGAGACCATAAATGTAATTAAATACATCAACAGACGTCAAAAAAAAAAAGCCCACACGATTTTATCATTAGATGCAGAGAAAGCTTTCGATAAAATCCAGCACCCATTCTTGATAAAAAACCCTGGAACATCTAGGCATACATTGAACATACCTCAAAAGAGTAAAAGCCATCTACAAGAAGCCCACAGCTGACATACTCCTAAAGAGACTAAAATTGAAACAATTCCCCATAAAAACGAACAAGACAAGGATGCCCACTCTCACCCCTCCTGTTCAATATAGTATTTGAAGTCCTGGGTACAGCAATCAGAAAAGAGAAGGCGATCAGGAGTTCTCAGATAGGAAAAGAGGAAGCCAAGTTATTTCTCTCTGCAGACAACACGATTGTATACCTTAGAAACCCAAGAGATTCTGTCAAAAACCTCCTTGAACTCATAAAGGACTTTGGGAAAATCTCAGGGTATAAAATAAATGTGCAAAACACAGTCGCATTTCTTTAAACCAATAATAACCAAACAGAAGCCCAAATAAAAAAACACAATCCCATTCACAATAGCCACAAAAAAAGAAATACCTTGACATCTTCCTAATCAGAGATGTGAAAGACCTTTACAATGAAAACTTTACCACTGCTCAAAGAAATCAAAAAAGATACAAACAAGTGGAAAAATATCACATGCTCATAGATTGTAAGAATCAACATCATTAAGATGTCTATCTTACCTAAGGCAATCTACAGATTTAATGCAATACCCATCAAATTAACAGCAACATTCTTCTCAGGTGGAACAAGCAATACGGGAATTCATACGGAAACAGAAATGACCAAGAACAACCAGAACAATCTTAAGCCAAAAACAAACAAACAAACAACAACAACAAACAAAACAAAGCAGGAGGTATCACACTACCAGATTTTAAACTTTACTATGAAGCTACAATATTCAAAACAGCCTGGTATTGGTACAAGAGAAGGCATATAGACCAATGCAAGTGAACTGAGATTCCAGAACCAAAACCTCAATTTCTCAACCAACTCATCTCGGACAAAGCCTCCACCACCCGCCACTGGGGAGAGGAGAACCTATTCAGTAAATAATGCTGGGAAAACTGGCTGACCACATGCAGAATATTCAAACAGGACCCCTGTCTATCCCCATACACAAAAATTAACTCTAAATGGGTCAGAGACCTAAATGTAAAAACTCAAACCATAAGAACTTAAGCAAACTTAGGACACACCCTTATGGAAGTTGGAACTGGCATCCAATTCCTGAGCAAAACCTGAAATGCACGGCCCATAAGAGATAAGATAGACAAATGAGAACTCATTACACTGACAAATTTCTGCAAAGCCAAAGAAATCATGAAGAGAGCAGGGAGGCAACGCACAGAC